>NW_023995267.1:0-135128 GCF_015586225.1 Lucilia sericata
TCTGGTCTATAGTCGGGCCTATAGTCTAGGGAAAAAATCAATTTAGTACTTAACAAGTAAGAAATTATAGTCGGGCCAGGCCGACCACATAATACCCTACACCTTTGACAAAAATATAATGTGATTTAGTTGCCATAATAAAGCATTTAAGTTGAATTGTACCTTGCCTTAGATATACATACTTAAGCCGTTTATTGTTGAATAAAATTGTGGACATTTAAGTGAAATTTTGATGGGGGCTTTTCATAGGGGCTAGGGTCATATGAGAACCTATTATTATGGAATTCGTGGGGGTCATCAAGTCGTGTATACAACTTGGTTATTGCAGCTCTTTGTCGAGATGTGAGTATATTAAACATAATTATGAACTTAAAAGCCCTATTCGGCGGGTTCAGTTGTTATGGGGGCTAGGTGAAATAATGGACCGATGTAAACCATTTTCAACAGGCTTCATCAACGGTACCATAAAAGATCATGTGCGAAATTTCATTGAATTATCTCCAAAATTGCGACCTGTAGTTTGATTACAAGTTTTAAAAGCCCTATTCGGGGGTTCAGTTGTATGGGGGCTAGGTAAAATAATGGACCGATGGTAACCATTTTCAATAGACTTCGTCTACGATACCATAAAATATCATGTGCCAAATTTCATTGAATTATCTCCAAAATTGCGACCTGTAGTTTGATTACAAACTTTAAAAGCCCTATTCAGGGGTTCAGTTGTATGGGGGCTAGGTGAAATAATGGACCGATGTAAACCATTTTCAACAGGCTTCATCAACGGTACCATAAAAGATCATGTGCGAAATTTCATTGAATTATCTCCAAAATTGCGACCTGTAGTTTGATTACATGTTTTAAAAGCCCTATTCGGGGGTTCAGTTGTATGGGGGCTAGGTAAAATAATGGACCGATGGTAACCATTTTCAATAGACTTCGTCTACGATACCATAAAATATCATGTGCCAAATTTCATTGAATTATCTCCAAAATTGCGACCTGTAGTTTGATTACAAGGTTTACATGGACGGACGGACGGACATAGCTAAATCGACTCAGAAAATGATTCTGAGCCGATTGGTATACTTTAAGGTGGGTATAGGACCAATATTATTGAGCGTTACAAGCATCAGCACAAACCCAATATACCCTCCCCACTAAAGTGGTGTAGGATATAAAAAGTACTATTTTGTTATAAGTTAGTACTATTTCAAAATTTCAAGTTTCCACGCCTGGTACGGCATATAAAATAAAACTATAAATGCTGTAGATAATTGTCAGATATATGTATATGAATGAATGTTTAGATGGATCTACGAATGTTTGTTTGATCATTGTAAGTCTCTGTTGTTGTAATATATAATAATCTATATGGAATATTCATTCATTCACTCATTCATTTAAAAAAATATATGTGTGTATTTCTTCTGAGTTGGTTGCATCCTTATAATAAACCACCTCGAAATAAATGTACGTTTTTAAGCTCTTTGGCATATTTGTTGATTTTGCAATTTATTTTGAATTGTTCATTTAAGTTGTTCGTGTTTTGTTGTTGTTGTTGTTTACATTGCTCTACTCTTATAGTTTTAGACGACGGACTACCTATTTACTATGGTGTACTTACTATGTATTACGACTAACATTTACTACTAAAGCATAGTTTTAAACTAATATTTATATACTGTCCTCAATTAGGTTATGGTCGAGATACACAGCTTCAAATAGGAATTAGCAGTGGTCGGTAATTGATTTCATATCTTTCTTTAAGGTAGTAAATCTCCAAGTATAACGTGAGAACTTCGGTGGAGTCCTCAGGTCAGAATACCACTGAAGCTACTGTGACCACGATTAACCATCAATCATTAAAGTTGGCTTTAAAGACTGACTTGTAGCCGCCTCCACATTTGGCAACAAAGGCATCAGGCCTTGAAAATATAATTTTTCAAGACCCTTTCTAAAGGAAGTAATACCGAAACACTGGAACTTCTTATAAGTACCACTTTCAGTGTTTTAAGGATGCCAATAATGAAAGTTCTGCTTTAGTATCTCAAATTAAGGAAACTCACTTTTCTAATCTTAACCCTAACTATTTAACTCACAGTGTATGTTACTGCAAATTGCTACAAAAAAAGTATGTTAAATTTATGCTGTTGTTGTTGTATAGTGTAGTCTGCAATTAATAATAACAATTTAACACTTTTCAAATGAAAAATTATATCTTTTACTACGCTGTGCTGTTTAATTTTTTTTTCACTCTCAACGATTTCACGGTATTTTATCAACAAACATTGGCGAATCAACAAAAAAAAAAAATTATATATAGGATTCGAAGACAATACGATTATCGCTGTTTTTGAGGGGCTGTGGTTGTATTGCAGTGTTGTTAAAATGAATGATTTTTATATTAGATAATGTGCATTAATAATAATAAGACGTCTACAATGTACAAGTATTAAAAACATAATAAAAAGGAAGTATTTGGAAAATTTTTCCTACTGTCTGCGCATAAATACAATAAAGAGAAATAAACTGAAATTATGACAGGTTAAATATGAATTTAGTTAATTTCAGCATATTACCATTATTACTATTATTATGATTTTCTTTTATATACATCTTAATGTGAGACTTTAAATAGTTTATTATCGCGATAGAGAGATTTTAAATTTAATTTAAGACTTTCTAACACAATGAATGAATTTGCACCTTAAAAAAAAGTAGGAAAGAAAAACAAATTATTTTTTTCTTTCTTGGACGATGGGAAGTTTTAAAGGGATGCTGAACAATAGAAGAAAATATTGCTTATTTAATTTAATAAATTTTATTTTATCTAATTAATTTCAAGTATAATGCAGAGGTACAATCATTGATAAAGGCAAATATTTTGACTTTCGGAAGGCGTTTGAATATAGTGCAGATTTTTAATCAATAGAAACCAATTGTTTTAATGATGCAATAAAATGTAATGACCATAATACCAGAATAAATCGACATACCGATCTATAGACAGATAGAAATAATAACTTACCAGCATGCAGTCACTGAAAGTGAGAATGTTTTTTCTTTGGACCAATACCTTCCGACCACTACCAAACATTTTTCAACAAGATAAATATGGAAAATTTAATTCCCATATTCGTTAGAGTGAACCAGAACTAAAGTAGAACTGAACTAGAACTAGAACTGAACTAGAACTGAACTTGAACTGAACTAGAACTGAACTAGAACTGAACTAGAACTGAACTAGAACTGAACTAGAACTGAACTAGAACTGAACTAGAACTGAACTAGAACTGAACTAGAACTGAACTAGAACTGAACTAGAACTGAACTAGAACTGAACTAGAACTGAACTAGAACTGAACTAGAACTGAACTAGAACTGAACTAGAACTGAACTAGAACTGAACTAGAACTGAACTAGAACTGAACTAGAACTGAACTAGAACTGAACTAGAACTGAACTAGAACTGAACTAGAACTGAACTAGAACTGAACTAGAACTAGAACTAGAACTGAACTAGAACTGAACTAGAACTGAACTAGAACTGAACTAGAACTGAACTAGAACTGAACTAGAACTGAACTAGAACTGAACTAGAACTGAACTAGAACTGAACTAGAACTGAACTAGAACTGAACTAGAACTGAACTAGAACTGAACTAGAACTGAACTAACGAACTGAACTAGAAACTGAACTAGAACTGAACTAGAACTGAACTAGAACTGAACTAGAACTGAACTAGACTGAACTAGAATGACTAGAACTGAACTAGGAACTAGAACTGAACTAGAACTGAACTAGAACTGAACTAGAACTGAACTAGAACTGAACTAGAACTGAACTAGAACTGAACTAGAACTGAACTAGAACGAACTAACTGAACTAGAACTGAACTAGAACTGAACTAGAACTGAACTAGAACTGAACTAGAACTGAACTAGAACTGAACTAGAACTGAACTAGAACTGAACTAGAACTGAACTAGAACTGAACTAGAAACTGAACTAGAACTGAACTAGAACTGAACTAGAACTGAACTAGAACTGAACTAGAACTGAACTAGAACTGAACTAGAACTGAACTAGAACTGAACTAGAACTGAACTAGAACTGAACTAGAACTGAACTAGAACTGAACTAGAACTGAACTAGAACTGAACTAGAACTGAACTAGAACTGAACTAGAACTGAACTAGAACTGAACTAGAACTGAACTAGAACTGAACTAGAACTGAACTAGAACTGAACTAGAACTGAACTAGAACTGAACTAGAACTGAACTAGAACTGAACTGGAACTGAACTAGAACTGAACTAGAACTGAACTAGAACTGAACTAGAACTGAACTAGAACTGAACTAGAACTGAACTAGAACTGAACTAGAACTGAACTAGTACTGAACTAGAACTGAACTAGAACTGAACTAGAACTGAACTAGAACTGAACTAGAACTGAACTAGAACTGAACTAGAACTGAACTAGAACTGAACTAGAACTGAACTAGAACTGAACTAGAACTGAACTAGAACTGAACTAGAACTGAACTAGAACTGAACTAGAACTGAACTAGAACTGAACTGGAACTGAACTAGAACTGAACTAGAACTGAACTAGAACTGAACTAGAACTGAACTAGAACTGAACTAGAACCGAACTAGAACTGAACTAGAACTGAACTAGAACTGAACTAGAACTGAACTAGAACTTAACTAGAACTGAACTAGAACTGAACTAGAACTGAACTAGAACTGAACTAGAACTGAACTAGAACTGAACTAGAACTGAACTAGAACTGAACTAGAGAACTGAACTAGAACTGAACTAGAACTGAACTAGAACTGAACTAGAACTGAACTAGAACTGAACTAGAACTGAACTAGAACTGAACTAGAACTGAACTAGAACTGAACTAGAACTGAACTAGAACTGAACTAGAACTGAACTAGAACTGAACTAGAACTGAACTAGAACTGAACTAGAACTGAACTAGAACTGAACTAGAACTGAACTAGAACTGAACTAGAACTGAACTAGAACTGAACTGAATTGAACTAGAACTGAACTATAACTAGAACTGAACTGGAAATGAACGTATTCAGTTGTTCAACTTGTTTGCAAAAGTTTCTCAGCTACCGCTGTCAATTATAAAGTCCAGACCCCAAAATTTTCTGACAGATTTTACCATACATTGGTCCAGTTTGCAGCGTTTAAGTACTACTTCTATTAAGAATACATATTACGTGTGTACATATTCCTTTATAAATATGTTTTGCATGTCGCAACAATTTTAATCAATTTTGAAAGAAATCAAAATAAACTGGAACTATTGAAAGCATGAGATTATTATATAACTATAACTTGAAAACATAAAATAAATACTTGATTGAAATCGTGGTTAATATGTCATAATGCCAAAGGAGGAATATTAAAGGAAATTGCAAGATGTGCATGCGTAGTAAGTGCATGAGGAGCAACAAAAAAAATACGTCAAAAAAATTAATATTTTTTCTAGAGAGTGGGAAATATTAAAAAAAAAATTGTGTTGGCCAAAGAAAGAAAAAACCAGTAAGAAAATAATGCCTTAAGGAAAATTGATTTTAGATCAGCATATGTATGGTTTTTAGCGGTAATTATTGTGAAACCAAAAGTTAAATTGTATGAATGAAAACAACAAGTGTATGAATATATTGTTTATATATTTTGCGTACAGATATTCCATGTAAACAAAGAAGCGAACAAAATATATAAAAACCTATAGATTATTACATAATTTATAAAAAAATTACAATTTTATATGTATGTAGATTTTTATCAATTTTGTTTGGTGAACGTGCATTTAAAGAGGTTTTTGGTATTTTTACACAATTTACACGTTTAAAAGCCGGGAAAAAAAGCAAACGCATTTAGTTTGAGAAAATTATGTTTTGTTTATTATGGGTTGATAATACAAAACATAGACCACAAGAGAAACCGACATATTTTAATTTATTAATATTATTACTAGCGAAAAAAAATGGGGTCAGGGCCTTCTATTTGAATTTTTGCTAACCACAAACTAACTATTTTGTGTTTTTTTGAACTAACAGTTTTTTTTTTGTAATTTTGTTGCTAATAATTTGCAAATTTGTTAAAAAGAAATTTCATATAAATATTAGTCACTAATGAAATAATACATTACTAGATTTTATAATGAATTTAAAAACTTTACCTTTTGAACATATTTGAACTTTTTATTAAGAGTTTAAAAATTTATAATTTCACTCATTTTTGTTTTTCGCAAATCAATATTTTAACAAATTCGCTTATAAAAATAAATAAATTTTCATTGCATTTACTTTTGTGTAAATTATAGCAGTAATAACTTTAGGTTTTTTAATAGCTTCACAAAATAAGGCTAAAGCAACAAATTTAACAACACTTTTCAACAAACAAATTATTAACAATTCAACACTTTTTACCAGCATTTATATACAGCCACAAAATAACAAAATTTTTTATAAGAATTTTTTTCCTATTAATTTAGCAACTTTTGCTAAATTTAGATTTCAAAACAAAATTTCTTCTTTATTATTATTTTCTTCTGAACCACCTTCCGCTGGCTATAATAGTTTGACTTCATCACACACACTACTCTCCTCATAAAATTTACACACAACAAACAAACAATTCACTAGATTTTAGCCGACTGAATGAATAGTTATGTGTGGTAAATTTTTAAAAAGCCCTCTTCTAGATTTTTTTTCCTAGTTGCTTTAACTAAAAAAATATGTTTTCTTTTAGTTTTTTTTTGCGCTTTTGAGAATGAGTAAAGAAAAAGTTAATAAACCTATGAATGAATTTTACTAGAAGTAAAATTAAAGTTAAATATGACGCCCAACTTACATTAAATATTCGACAGACGCAAAAAACACACAAACTCGGAAATATAGTAGCACAATACATTGCGAGAAATAATTATAAAGAAAAAAGAATAATATGAAATTTCTCTTCATAAAAATTCTCTTTTCATAGAAAATTTTTGTAAAAATGTTGTTATTATGGAAAATTTTCTTTTTATAGAAAATTTACGATAAATTTTCTTTTTATAGAAAATTTTCATTAAATTTCATTCTATAACAAATTTACGATAAATTTTCTTTTTATAGAAAATTTACGATAAAACAGAACTAGAACAGAACTAGAACAGAACTAGAACAGAACTAGAACTAGAACAGAACTAGAACTAGAACTAGAACAGAACTAGAACAGAACTAGAACAGAACTAGAACAGAACTAGAACAGAACTAGAACAGAACTAGAACAGAACTAGAACAGAACTAGAACAGAACTAGAACAGAACTAGAACAGAACTAGAACAGAACTAGAACAGAACTAGAACAGAACTAGAACAGAACTAGAACAGAACTAGAACAGAACTAGAACAGAACTAGAACAGAACTAGAACAGAACTAGAACAGAACTAGAACAGAACTAGAACAGAACTAGAACAGAACTAGAACAGAACAGAACTAGAACAGAACTAGAACAGAACTAGAACAGAACTAGAACAGAACTAGAACAGAACTAGAACAGAACTAGAACAGAACTAACTAGAACAGAACTAGAACAGAACTAGAACAGAACTAGAACAGAACTAGAACAGAACTAGAACAGAACTAGAACAGAACTAGAACAGAACTAGAACAGAACTAGAACAGAACTAGAACAGAACTAGAACAGAACTAGAACAGAACTGGAGCAGAACTAGAACAGAAATTTACGATCAATTTTCTTTTTATAGAAAATTTACGATAAATTTTCTTTTTATACAAAATTTACGATAAATTTTCTTTTATAAAAACTTACGATAAATTTTCTTTTTATAAAATTTACGATAAATTTTCTTTTTATAAAAATTTACGATAAATTTTCTTTTTATAAAAATTTACGATAAATTTTGTTTTTATACAAAACTTACGATAAATTTCGATAAATTCTTTTTATAGAAAATTTTCGATAAATTTTCTTTTTATATAAAATTTTCAATAAATTTTCTTTTTATAGAAAATTTTGCAATAAATTTTCTTTTTATAGAAAATTTGCAATAAATTTTCTTTTTATAGAAAATTTGCAATAAATTTTCTTTTTATAGAAAATTTGCAATAAATTTTCTTTTTATAGAAAATTTGCAATAAATATTCTTTTTGTATAAAAGTGTTTCGAAAATTTGATTGCCCTATAATAATTCCCCTCACTGTCTGTCTCTAGTAAGTGTTTAATGAATTGTTAAACTTGATGTTTAAACCTCCATTGACCCCCTTACCCTACCTTTGCCCATCCAACATACCTTCATATGTACGTGTATCTGCAAAATACACAACAACCCTCTTAATTTCTAGTCCAAGAGGAACACACCTTCATTTGCAATTCATTCACAAGAAAGTCAGGAAAAAGTACGTTGAAATACAACAGTTTCGTGTGAAAACCTCATCCATATCTATGTAAAAAAATAAACTAAGTAAAATCCACTTTATGAATATATTAACGTTGTACGAATATAATATGATATGTATTTTTGTTTAAAGGTGTTTTCTATGTAGTTTTCTTTCAAGTTACAGTTCAAGAGAAGCAAAAGAAATAGATGGGTACTCGATATCTTTCCATCATACACAAATATCACCATCGTCATCCTCTTTATCATCAGTGTCTTATAGTATTGTAGTTAAGTTTGCGTGTTTCAAAAATGAAATTGAACAAAAAATGATATACAAGTCTTTTTTTGAAGGCATGTATTTTTTCACACATTCAAATAGTGATTTTTTCTCTCTCTTCTATGCAAACAAACATTTTAATTGAAATTATTTTAAGATTTATTAAAGAAAACAAAAACAAATATATGTATTTTATTTCATAAAAATATGATTTGTTAAGATGCTATACTTTCGCTGAAGTTTTCTCTCGGAAGTGAGGATTAAAATAAATGAAGTTCATATTTTAATTTAGTAAAAAAATAAACTACTTTTTTAAAGTAAATTTCGACAAATTCCTTATTTGTTTAAAACATTCGATAAATTTTGTTTTTATAGGAAATTTTCGATAAATTTTGGTTTTTATAGAAAATTTTCGATAAATTTTGTTTTTATAGAAAATTTTCGATAAATTTTGTTTTTATAGAAAATTTTCGATAAATTTTGTTTTTATAGAAAATTTTCGATAAATTTTGATTTTATAGAAAATTTTCGATAAATTTTGTTTTTATAGAAAATTTTCGATAAATTTTGTTTTTTTTTTAGAAAATTTTCGATAAATTTTGTTTTTTTTAGAAAATTTTCGAAAAATTTTATTTTTATAGGATATTTTCGATAAATTTTGTTTTCATAGTAAATTTTCGATAAATTTTGTTTTTATAGGAAATTTTCGATAAATTTTGTTTTTATAGTAAATTTTCGATAAATTTTGTTTTTATAGGAAATTTTCGATAAATTTTGTTTTTATAGTAAATTTTCGATAAATTTTGTTTTTATAGCAAATTTCGATAAATTTTGTTTTCATAGGAAATTTTCGATAAATTTTGTTTTCATAGGAAATTTTCGATAAATTTTGTTTTCATAGGAAATTTTCGATAAATTTTGTTTTCATAGGAAATTTTCGATAAATTTTGTTTTCATAGAAAATTTTCGATAAATTTTGTTTTCATAGGAAATTTTCGATAAATTTTCTTTTCATTGGAAATTTTCGATAACTTTTGTTTTTATAGAAAATTTTCGATAAATTTTGTTTTTATAGGATATTTTCGATAAATTTTGTTTTTATAGGATATTTTCGATACATTTTGTATTTAAAGGATATTTTCGATATATGTATTTTGTTTTTATTGGAAATTTTCGAAAAATTTTGGTTTTATAGGATATTTTCGATAAATTTTGTTTTTATAGGAAATTTTCGATAAATTTTGTTTTTACAGGAAATTTTCGATAAATTTTGTTTTTATAGGAAATTTTCGATAAATTTTGTTTTCATAGGAAATTTTCGATAAATTTTCTTTTTCATATAAAATTTTCGATAAATTTTCTTTTTTATAGGAAATTTTCAATTTTGTATTCAATAGAAATTTTCGATAAATTTTGTTTCATAGATTTTTTTTTAGGAAATTTTCGATTTTTATATGAAATGTTTGAAAAATTTATTCATAAAATTTTTCGATAAATTTCTTTTTCATAGGAAATTTTCGATGAATTTCCTTTTTAATGGAAATTTTCGATAAATTTATTTTTTGATAGAAATTTTTATAAATTTCTTTTTTAATGGAAATTTTCGATAAATTTCCGTTTTATTGGAATTTCGTAGAAAATTTTCAATAAATTTCTTCATAATGGGAAATTTTTGATAAATATCTTTTTCATAGGAAATTTTCAATAAATTCTCTTTTTAATGGTAATTTTATTTTTTCAATAGGAAATTTTCGATAAATTCCCTTTTAATGGTAATTTTTGCTTAATTCCCTTTATAATGGAAATTTTCGATGAATTTCTTTTTTAAGTGGAAAACTTCGATAAATATCCTTTTTAATGGAAATTTTCGATAATTTCTTTTTAATGGAAATTTCCTTTCTAATTGAAATCACACGTGCTTATCTATCTATCATTTCTTATTGTTTTGATTAATCCCTATAAGTGTTACCAGGTGGTCGTGAAGACACGACTGTAATTTTTCACTCGTTTTAATACAGATTTAAAAATGTGAAAAGTTAGCCTTTTTCTTGCTTTTTCTGCTCATTTTTAAAGTCCGGTTTAGCCAAATTTTTCTTGAAGCTTCTGGCAACACTGTTCCCTATATATGTATGTACATTAGGGGGTCCAGTTTGTATGGAGAAAAGAAATAAGGGACATATGTTTCTCTCGAAAATAAATATTAAGTTCATTAGTAGAAACTGTTTTGTCCTGGAGTTAATATTTATTGAGCTGCAATTCTCATTTTGGAGCCACCTTAATGTATATATTTACTTAATTTGATAAACATACATATATTTTATTGCAAAGGAAATTATTTGCTATCAAAATTAGCACGACAACTGCAATTTTCTTTTGCTAAAAAACTTTCCCAAAAAAAAGTGTTATTATTTAAATGAAATATTGCAGAAAAACTTAAATTTTTACTACAACTTAAATGAAAATAAACAACAATTTATATGAAACTAACTTAAATTTAGTTTTTAGCAATAAAAAACTTTTTCCTTATTTAGCATTTTGGCTAAGTTTTGCATAGAATATCAATTAAAGTGTAACCCTTCACAACCATTTGTGTTTTTTGTTTACAAGCAGAGCATTGACTTTATTAAAGACACTAAAGCCTCGATTGTAAAAATTTGTAAAAAAGTTAAAAAATTGTAATAAACCTTTATGGCTAATACAACCCTTTTACTAGTCCGTAGTTTATTCGTTTTAAAAAATTTGTCTATTTAAAAACAACTAACAAATTTATGTTTGCATTCATCCAAAAGTTTTCACAAATTTTGCGTGACTACAAGCTATTATGGCGACAAGGAATGTACAACCCCTAGTAATCCTTATTATTATATTTATATATATATATTTTGTAAATAGTAGAATTTCCACTAATAAAACTAAACTATGTATGTATGCAATATTTGTGTACTACTTCCGTTTTGTCTAAAATATTTAGTGGTTTTATGCCTTTTTTTATGCCGCCTTAAAAAAAGGGGGAATGTATCAGAAAGGGAGCGGTGGTGGCGGCATTGTTGGCATTAAGGAAGTTAAATATCTGCAGGAAACTAGCAAATATAAACACTTTTCAAGAACAACTAAGTCAACACTCTAATATAGGATAATAACAAAGTCACTTGCATTTACTTACTCTACACATGTTTATGAATAACTATGAATGGTATCTAATATACATATACAACTATCAGTCAAAAGTAGTTGTCTGACTCCCCTGGGAGTGTTATGTTTCTTTAACAGGTTTAACTAATGAATAATCATTTTCAATTAAAACGCAACGAACAACAACAAAAAAAACATAATTTAATTACTAAAGTCTCAGACAATTTTAAGTGAAATTTTATAGAAATTGAAAAGACGGCAGTAAAAGTACACTTGGTACTCGTTCATTTTTATTTCATGATAAAATAGTAAAAAAAATATATATTTTACACCACACACAACTATTTTGACTATTTATTATGCTTTAAATACTTTGTTTGGTAAATTTCTCTATAGTTTTGGTTTTTTCTTTTAGTAATACTCACATGAATAATGATTTTTTTTATATGGCAATAAATTTGCAAAATTTGTCTTTATTTTTCTTTAATAATACAAATACTTTTTTCTTATTATAAAAATATAAAGTTATTAATGTGGTTACAATATTGGAATATTAATTTTGAGTGGTAAATATTTTGAAATTTTTAGTTCAATTTGTCGTAAATGGGGAAACTACTATTAACATATGGATATACGAGGGTTAACCTGGAGTCTAGGTTTGTCAATAAGACCTCAACTCTGTGTTCGAGTTCGAAAGCTTAAACGCTCTTTTTTCGAAACCCCAAATCGAAAATATTTCAATACTGTCGATCATCGACGTGTTAGTTATAATTATCTCAAACTTAATTATAATGATTTTTGGAAAGCTAGTAGTATATTTGATACAGTTATGAGCTAAAAGGCCAAATTTGGTCTGTATGGGAGCTAGGGCAAAACTTGGGCCGATTCTTATAAAATTTATTGTAGGGGTTTATGTTTATATAAAACTTATTTGTGCCAAATTTCATCGTGATACTGGTGTTTATAAGTGAATTGTGGACATTCAAGTCATTTTCTGAAGAGGACTTTGAATAGGGAATGGTGGGGGGGTCAAATAATGCCCGATTTGTGCAAAAATCGCTAGAATTATTAAGACTTATATAAAACTAAGTTTCGTCAATTCCTGTAGAGATAGTAGATCGTTTAACATAATTATAAGGTCAAAAGCCCTATTCGGTGGGTCCAGTTCAATGGGGGCTAGGTGAAATAATGCACTGATTGCAACTTGGACCAAAAAAAGCTCACGTTCCAAATTTTATCAAATTATCTCAAAAATTGCGACCTGTAGAGCGCGCACAAGGTTTTACCTGGACTCACAGACAGACGGACAGAGTTTAATCGATTTAGGAAGTGATTCTGAGCCGATTGGTATGCTTTCACCACTGTAGTGGTGAAGGGTATAAAAACATAGTGTTAACAGAATGTATTATTTTTCAATGTTCATAAACTTAGTTTCCTGGACGCAATTCCTGAGAATTTTCCCATCAGTGTTCGTAAGGAATGTTAGATCCGTAATAATATTGCTCCCAAGATATTTGAATCTAGCTCCGACGAATGCCTGACAGTGGCAAAGAGAGTGCTTTCACTGTCCTCTCTATATGCTATTCATTCGTCTGAATCCGTACTTCTAATTTTGTATAGTTTTGCCCGTAATCCTGTGTGACCACTCAGAATACGTTCAATTATACAAACCTCAGACTTGCCATAAGATCATTGTGGTCCTACCCACCGTTTCTTTAATTCAAGAGTCTGCATGTTGCGTAGCAACATGCAGACTTGACCAAGACATTCTATCTGTCATCAGTATTTCAAAGTTTCCGACATATTCTGTGTCTGGTGTATAGCCGTCCAATGTGTCCAGTACCTATACATTGATGACATGTCCTATAACCGCGTTCGGCCGGTTCGCCTAAAATTATGAGCCGCCTCATATCTTAAATATGTTTTAATGGGTAGAATATCTAGCAACGTTTGCAGAGCCTTAGTTGACGTTGTACTCATGGCACCGCTTCAGCATGTACGCTGAACTCCCTATAGTAGGGTTCTATAAATCGATTTTCGAATAATCGAACAATCGACTTTTCGTCGAAAAAAGTCGAAGTCGACTATTTTGTTCCAAAAAAGTCGATAACTCGACTATCGTCTATGAAAAAAGTCGAAAAGTTGACTTTGTAAATAAAAGTCGAAAAAAGTCGATAAGTCGAAGAAAGTCGGAAAAAGTCGAAAACAGTAGAAAAATGTTAAAAATAGTCGAAAATTTTAAAAAAGTGAAAAAATCAATTACTCTAAAATAGTCGGAAAAACACGAAAAAAGTCAAAAAATAGTCGAAAAAGTCGAAAAATCGACCATTTATAAAATACTAAAAGTCTAAAAGTCGACTTTTAATTAAATGAAAAAAGTCGAAAAATCGAAAATGCAAAAAGTTGAAAAGTCGACTTTTAACTAAATGCAAAAAGTCGACGACTTTTCGTTTCAACTATAGAACCCTACCCTATAGTAGTTTGATATTACACTTTTTGTCCAAAGAAGAGCTAGAATTGGTCTAATTACACTTTTATAAAGCTAATGTAACATTGTAGTACTAAGACCCCAGCACCGAAGCTATATTCGGATATGCCGAATCTTATATACCCCACCATCAATGCGTACGTTATAAATTAATGTTAATTACGGACTTAGATATTAGAAGTTATTTTTATTCTAATTCCATAATTTTTAAACGATTCAAATAAATGTCTACATAAATTATTCTATGGGGTCAATTATGTTTCGAAAATGTGGGTTTATATAAAACTAGATTTTGAATATCATCCCTATACTTTAATCTTTAAGCTAGTTGTGAGCCATAAAGTCATTTTCTGAAATGGACCTCCCATATAATGCTGAGCAAAATTTTATCTTAATTGCTGCATAATTTGTTTGAACCTTTTAACTGTATTTCGAGAGGCCATTTGTATAGGGACGGGCTAAGTGAATTATGCACCAACATTGTTCAAACAAACCTTATCAATAGAGAATATTTAAACTGTAGAGTTCCTCCCGTATGATCCCTACCGTGATTTCAACAGATACATGGATGGTCTTGGCTAGATCATCTTAGAACTTAATAAAGACCCAGAATATATATATATATATATATATATATATATATATATATATATATATATATATATATATATATACGGTTGAGGCTCTATGACCAATATTTCAAGGTGTAAAAAACGAAATGACAAAATCAAAAGGAATGTATAATCCTTTTTTGATGGAAGGTAGAAAAATATCCATTAAAACATTCAAATATTTTTTTATATCTGTAAGAGATTTCTGAGGAATTGAGGAATGAATTTATCGCAGGTGTTCATTTCAAATGAAAATTATTCGTCTCAACGACAAACTAAATAGTACAGACATAGTTGTGGAACTAATGCAATTTTTTGTGGTAATATTGTGCAACTTATTTATATCAGATCTTATAACAATGTCGATATAATTTGAGATTTCTTAGGATTATAGCGATTTTCTTCAGAAATCCATATACGAAGAATGGATTTCTTCAACTTAAATTTGAAGCATGATTTCTGTGTTGAAATTAATCTTTATAGACACTTAATTAATGTTCCGTTCTTAAATTTGTTACATAAACATTTGAATTAAAAATGTGCCAAAACTTAATGTGTGACCCTCGTATATTGCTATTTACTTTAACAATTCAATTTAGAAATACATATGGAGTTTTTTTTAATAAAACCGAATTTCTTACTTTAACCGAAATTGGAGATCATATTAAAATTTATTATACTTTTTTTTAATAACTCACCCTTTTTGAAAATTTTCTACGTATCCATTTAATTGATTCACTGCGTCCCAAAAACATGATGAACGATTGATAGAGGATAATAAAGAATATACAAATCTGGTGCCATAAAACACCGCAATCACTGAGAGAAATATCAAACATTGATTAAATAATGAAGTAAATGAGAAGTAGAAGCTGATAATGACGTAGATAATGATGATAAATTTGGAGTTGAAGAAGTAATGCACGAAGAGACGAAGAAAATAACGATGAAGACAAGCGAATTTAGCATAATACTCTTGATATGATTAAAAAACAAGACAATGAATTCGATAAAAAAAAAAAACAAAATATTTATTTTATGTACGAAACTGTAAAAATTAACGATCACTATTATTAGACGAATATGTAGTTGAAATGACACTTCAAAAAACACTTGTGATTGATTGACACTATATAAATGACACTATTAAATGTGGATGAAATTTTTTATAATTATTATTTTTTTGCCAAGTAATATCAATATTTTTTCTTTTAATTAAATGAAATGATTTTTATTTTTTCTTAATTAATTAGTTCACAAATTCACACAATTTCACGCGTTTTTTGTTGCAGCGCGCTCCGTAGAAAACTTTCGTTTATTTCGTTTTACTTATTTTGAATAATTTTTTTTTTTTCAATTTCTTAATTTTCGATGCACTTCTAACGATTGTAAGTCCGTTAATGAGAAATTTAACCAGCGCAGCGTATTAACAAAAAGCCGTGAGCGAGCGTACGTTGCAAACACGAGTCAACGTTGTTGTATACATTTGTAAATATTTTTTTATATTATTTTGTTGTTTTGTTTTTGTCAATGTTTTGGTGGATGTTTGGAGTTTTTGTTTACGTGACGTTTCGTTTGGGTAATCGATTACTCATTGGGTTTAATTGGGAGTTAGTGGAGGGGTTTAGTTTGATTATTTCTTAATATTCGATTATAAAGTAATTTAGAGTATAGAGTAGACTATAAACTAGTCTATAGACTAGACTAGACTATAGACTAGACTATAGACTATACTATAGACTAGTCTATAGACTAGACTATAGACTAGACTATAGACTAGACTATAGACTAGACTATAGACTAGACTATAGACTAGACTATAGACTAGACTATAGACTAGACTATAGACTAGACTATAGACTAGACTATAGACTAGCCTACAGACTAGACTATAGACTAGACAATAGACTAGACTATAGACTAGACTATAGACTAGACTATAGACTAGACTATAGACTAGACTATAGACTAGACTATAGACTAGACTATAGACTAGACTATAGACTAGACTATAGACTAGACTATAGACTAGACTATAGACTAGACTATACACTAGTCTATACACTACACTATACACTACACTATACACTAGTCTATACACTACACTAGACTATACACTAGACTATAGACTATGGACTAGACTATAGACTAGACTATGGACTAGACTATAGACGAGACTATGGACTAGACTATAGACTAGACTATAGACTAGACTATAAGACTAGACTTATAGACTAGACTATAGACTAGACTATAGACTAGACTATAGACCTAGACGATATACTATGACTATAGACTAGACTATAGACTAGACTATAGACTAGAATAGAACTAGACTATAGACTAGACTTAACTAGACTAACTATAGACTAGACTATAGACTAGAAGACGATATACTAGACTATAGACTAGACTATAGACTAGACTAAACCTAGAACTATAGACTAGACTATAGACTAGACTATAGACCTAGACTATAGACTAGAACTATAGACTAGACTATAGATCTAGACTATAGACTAGACTTATAGACTAGACCTATAGACTAGACTATAGACTTAGACTATAGACTAGACTATAGAATACTATCGGACTAGACTATAGGAACTAGACTATAGGACTAGACTATAGGAATAGACTATAGACTAGACTATAGACTAGACTATAGACCTAGACTACTAGACGATAGACTATAGACAGTGAACTAGACATAAGACTTAGACTAGACTAAGACTAGACTATAGACTAGACTATAGACTAGACTATAGACTAGACTATAGACTAGACTATAGACTAGACTATAGACTAGACTATAGACTAGACTATAGACTAGACTATAGACTAGACTATAGACTAGACTATAGACTAGACTATAGACTAGACTATAGACTAGACTATAGACTAGACTATAGACTAGACTATAGACTAGACTAGACTAGACTATAGACTAGACTATAGACTAGACTATAGACTAGACTATAGACTAGACTATAGACTAGACTAGAGACTAGACTATAGACTAGAGTATAGACTAGACTATAGACTAGACTATAGACTAGACTATAGACTAGACTATAGACTAGACTATAGACTAGACTAGAGACTAGTAGACTAGACTATAGAGACTATAGACTAGACTATAGACAAGACTATAGACTAGACTATAGACTAGACTATAGACTAGACTATAGACTAGACAATAGACTAGACTATAGACTAGACTATAGACTAGACTATAGACTAGACTATAGACTAGACTATAGACTAGACTATAGACTAGACTATAGACTAAACTATAGGCTAGACTATAGACTAGACTATACACTAGTCTATACACTACACTATACACTACACTAGTCTATACACTACACTAGACTATACACTAGACTATAGACTAGACTATGGACTAGACTATAGACTAGACTATGGACTAGACTATAGACTAGACTATGGACTAGACTATAGACTAGACTATGGACTAGACTATAGACGAGACTATGGACTAGACTATAGACGAGACTATGGACTAGACTATAGACTAGACTAAAGACTAGACTATAGACTAGACTAAAGACTAGACTATAGACTAGACTAAAGACTAGACTATAGACTAGACTATAGACTAGACTATAGACTAGACTATAGACTAGACTATAGACTAGACTATAGACTAGACTATAGACTAGACTATAGACTAGACTATAGACTAGACTATAGACTAGACTATAGACTAGACTATAGACTAGACTATAAGACTAGACTATAGACTAGACTAGAAGACGAGACATAGACTAGACTAGACTATAGACTAGACTATAGACTAGACTATAGACCTAGACTATAGACTAGACTATAGACTAGACTATAGACTAGACTATAGACTAGACTATAGACTAGGACTATATACTAACTATGACTAGACTATAGACTATACTTAGACTAGACTATAGACTATAGACTATAGACTGACTAATAGACTAGACTATAGACTAGACTATAGACTAGACTATAGACTAGACTATAGACTAGACTATAGACTAGCTATAGACTAGACATAGATAGACTTAGAGACTTAGACTAGACTAGACTATAGACTGACTATAGACTGACCTATAGACTAGACTAAGACTATACTATAGACTAGACTACTAGACTATAGAACTATAGACTACTACATGACTAACTACTAGACATACTAGACTATAGATAGACTATAGCCTATAACTAGACATAGACTAGACTATAGACTAGACTACTAGACTAGACTATAGACAGACTAGACTATATAGACTAGACTATAGACTAGACTATAGACTAGACATAGACTAGCTATACCTATACTAGACTAGACTATAGACTAGACTATAGACTATGACAAGACTAGGACATAGACTAGACTATAGACTAGACTATAGACTAGACTATAGACTAGACTATAGACTAGACTATAGACTAGACTATAGACTAGACTATAGACTAGACTATAGACTAGACTATAGACTAGACTAGACTATAGACTAGACTATAGACTAGACTATAGACTAGACTATAGACTAGACTATAGACTAGACTATAGACTAGACTATAGACTAGACTATAGACTAGACTATAGACTAGACTATAGACTAGACTATAGACTAGACTATAGACTAGACTATAGACTAGACTATAGACTAGACTATAGACTAGACTATAGACTAGACTATAGACTAGACTATAGACTAGACTATAGACTAGACTAGACTAGACTATAGACTAGACTATAGACTAGACTATAGACTAGACTATAGACTAGACTATAGACTAGACTATAGACTAGACTATAGACTAGACTATAGACTAGACTATAGACTAGACTATAGACTAGACTATAGACTAGACTATAGACTAGACTATAGACTAGACTATAGACTAGACTATATAGACTAGACTATAGACTAGACTATAGACTAGACTATAGACTAGACTATAGACTAGACTATAGACTAGACTATAGACTAGACTATAGACTAGACTAGACTAGACTATAGACTAGACTATAGACTAGACTATAGACTAGACTATAGACTAGACTATAGACTAGACTATAGACTAGACTATAGACTAGACTATAGACTAGACTATAGACTAGACTATAGACTAGACTATAGACTAGACTATAGACTAGACTATAGACTAGACTATAGACTAGACTATAGACTAGACTATAGACTAGACTATAGACTAGACTATAGACTAGACTATAGACTAGACTATAGACTAGACTATAGACTAGACTATAGACTAGACTATAGACTAGACCAAAGACTAGACTATAGACTAGACTATAGACTAGACTATAGACTAGACTATAGACTAGACTATAGACTAGACTATAGACTAGACTATAGACTAGACTATAGACTACACTATAGACTAGACTATAGACTAGACTATAGTCTTGACTATAGACTAGAATGTAGACTAGACTATAGACTAGACTATAGACTTGACTATAGAATAGACTGTAGACTAGACTATAGACTAGACTGTAGACTAGACTACAGACTAGACTATAGACTAGACTATAGACTAGACTAGACTATAGACTAGAGTATAGACTAGACTATAGAATAGACTATAGACTAGACTATAGACTAGAGTATAGACTAGACTATAGAATAGACCATAGACTAGACTATAGACTAGAGTATAGACTAGACTATAGACTAGACTATAGACTAGACTATAGACTAGACTATAGACTAGACTATAGACTAGACTATAGACTAGACTATAGACTAGACTATAGACTAGACTATAGACTAGACTATGACTAGACTATAGACTAGACTATAGACTAGACTATAGACTAGACTATAGACTAGACTATAGACTAGACTATAGAATAGACTAGACTATAGACTAGACTATAGACTAGACTATAGACTAGACTAGACTCTAGATAGACTATAGACTAGACTAGACTAGACTATAGACTAGACTATAGACTAGACTATAGACTAGACTATAGACTAGACTATAGACTAGACTATAGACTAGACTATAGACTAGACTATAGACTAGACTATAGACTAGACTATAGACTAGACTATAGACTAGACTATAGACTAGACTATAGACTAGACTATAGACTAGACTATAGACTAGACTATAGACTAGACTATAGACTAGACTATAGACTAGACTATAGACTAGACTATAGACTAGACTATAGACTAGACTATAGACTAGACTATAGACTAGACTATAGACTAGACTATAGACTAGACTATAGACTAGACTATAGACTAGACTATAGACTAGACTATAGACTAGACTATAGACTAGACTATAGACTAGACTATAGACTAGACTATAGACTAGACTATAGACTAGACTATAGACTAGACTAGACTAGAATAGACTAGACTATAGACTAGACTATAGACTAGACTATAGACTAGACTATAGACTAGACTATAGACTAGACTATAGACTAGACTATAGACTAGACTATAGACTAGACTATAGACTAGACTATAGACTAGACTATAGACTAGACTATAGACTAGACTATAGACTAGACTATAGACTAGACTATAGACTAGACTATAGACTAGACTATAGACTAGACATAGACTAGACTTTATGTTATTATGTGCAAATAACCGATTAATCGTTAAGAGCTCAATCACTATTTATAGTACAAGGTAATATCACTGTTGTCTGTTAGTGATACCGAGGGATTTCGATTGTTTTAATATGTTGCTTTTGTTTTATTTTCTGATACTATTTTTATGTGCGCTTTATTGTTTTATTGTTGTTATTTTTTTTCTATTTGTTTGTATTTGTCGTATTCGTAATTGCTGGTGGTAATGTTGTTGTTGTTACTACTGGTGGCACACCATGTAAAAATAAATAATGCAAAAAAGACATAAATATAAACAACAAGTAAGAAACTTTTAGAAATTATCCATATGATGACTGACACAGAAACCTGAGAAAATAAAAACAACAACAATAATATGTATATAGAAGCAAATTTAACATAAATAGAGACAATTGTTAATAGGCGGCATGCATACCACAGCGCTTACTTATTCACTCACTCACATTCGTTCAGTCATTCTCTACATACAACAAATACCGTTTCGTACAACAAGGTAATGAATGCGCGCGCGTAATTTAAATTCGATACGATATTCCTCACAATTTTATATATTTTTTCTATAAATTTATTTAGACTTATTATTTTGGGCTCTTCTTTTGTTTGAATAATGTGTGTGTTTGTTGTACTGTTGTATATCTGGCCTAGTCTTGTATTGTCAACATAATTGAATACCGTAGCGTATTGTTGTGTTGTACATACATACGTGCTTACATTATTGCATCGTAAATCTGCTGATTCTGCTTTAAGCAATTGTTATTTTTTTTTGACTTAAAACATTTCACTCAGCACTAGGGATGCCAAACGGGAATTCCCGGGATTTTCGGGATTTGAAAGTACCGAAAACCGGGATTTTAAAAAATGAAATCCCGGGAAATTTCGGGATTTTAAAATCCCGAATTTTTAAGTATTTTTCCGCTATTTTATACATTATAAAGTACTAAATAAGAGTTTTTGGACTTAAAAAGTTTTTGGACTTAAGATGACTCTACTAACTTACAAGCTGAAATATCAAAAAAAAAAAAAAGTAAGAGTGCTATATTCGGCTATGCCGAATATGCTTTTCTATAAACATCAGGGTGATATTACTCATCAAATTTACTGATAGGACCTTATATGAGAGGTAGGTAGGGTGAATCATTGACCGTTTTTATAAAATTTTTCATAATTTTTTTAGACCAATTTTGGTTCATACACTTTCCGGTAGGAAGATTTACGTTCCTATAAAAGTTTCTTAGCTTTTGGCGAGTAAGAAACTTACTTATCTCAAATTTCATCTCTACACTCGTACTTGTAAGCCAGTAATGAGTGTTAAAGTATTTATCTGGATGGGGCCTTATGTAGGGGTAGGGTCAATTATGGACCGAAACACATAAAACTTGGTAGAGAGATTTTGACTCGCATGAAACATATGTGAATCGAATTTCATCGCTATACTCGTATTTTTAAGCCAGTAATGAGCGTTAAAGTCATTTTTTTAACGGGACCTTATATGGGGGTAGGGTCAATTATGAACCGACCCACATAAAATTTGGTAGAGAGGTTTTGGCTCGTCAGGGATTTACGAATATCAAATTTCATTGCTATACTAAATAGGCATAGATACTATCGGATATATAAAAATAACAAGTACGAAATTATAGGCGGGCGAGGCCGACCATATAACCCCATACACCAGTTATGAGAGTAAAATGTAATTTAGTTTTCATAATAAAAGTATACCTCGCCTCCGATATTTTCTAGCACTTTATTGTTAAAAAACTATTTTTCTGAAATATGCTTGGGGGAAGGACGCCATCATATGAGTCGATCCTCATAAAATTTGGAGGGCGAATTTACGGTTACATAAAATGTTTTATGCTGAATTTCATTGCGACAGTTCTCTTTTTAAGCGAATTGTGGACACTAATTCTTTTTTAAAGCTGTGTTTTGTATGGGGGCTCGGATCAAAAGCCCGATCATTTCAAATTTCATCAGCGTATTTTAGGATAGTATAAAACAAAAGCACTACTGCGGAGAAACCCAATATACCATCCCTACTAAGGGTATAAAAAGGGCAATAAATAGGCATTGATACTATCGGATATCTATAATGGAAGTCAACCTGTCAATAAGATGGCGAGAAGATAATTCCCTTGGTTAGTGAACACGGGATATAAGGTGGAGGAGATATAGGTGCAGTACAGGTGCTCTATGTAGCCTCGTATGGATCCCCATTACACATACTATTTAAATATTATTTGGAAACCATTGTAAATTTGGATATCATGGGTATTATTTCAGGTTTTTATTCTACTATTCAGTGCCTGGAATGGAAAGATTTTTATTCTAAGTATGTACTTTGAATTAATTTGTTTTTCTTTTCACAAAATGCTTATTGGAAAGTAAACACCTACTAAGAGTATTCATATTGCAATATGAAATAAAACATTTTATTTTTGTCGGTAAATTATTAAGATTTTTTGAATTTTTTTTTATATTTTTCGGGATTTAGAAATCCCGAAAATCCCGGGATCCCGATATCGGGATTCCGGGATTTATTTAAAAATCCCGAATCCCGGGATTTCTAAAAACCAGTCCCAATTGGCATCCCTACTCAGCACCTTCTTACTTACTCGATCGAACTTGTGAATAATAAAAAAACAACAAGACTACTTGTTGTCATACAATATCTGAAAAAAATGACAAACAATAATTAGAAATACTACATGCAATGGAAATTACTTAAACTTGAGCAGTACTCGTTCATTATTTACTGTAGAGTAGAAAGAATAAAAGGTAAAGAGAGAGATAATTGTAATTCTCTGCTATCGTTTTTAATATATTACTGTAGAATAAATTTAAATTTTCAGATGACCATAAGTTAGTCATAAAATTTGTAAAATATTCGATTATGTACTTCTTCAGTACTCATTATTTTTCAGAATTTATTGGGTAACCTACATAGATAAATATTTATATAATCTTTAAGTTATTGTATTTAATACCAATATAATACAGTTGTCATTTCTTACAACGTTGTCAGATCTGGCAATGTGTAAAGGTACGGTAAATTGTCAGTTCATATAATTGTAAGAAAACCTTATAATTTCATTGCCAGACATTTCTCAGACAATAAATTTATCTCCTAACAAAAATTGTCAGTTCACATTGTTGTCAGATAGTTGTCAGATCTTATTTTAGCTGTATATGTATGTTCTTTTAATGCAACGTATTGTTGTTAGAAAATATATATCTGACAATGATGGTTCCATTGGCAGATGCATAAAATTCGCACTTCTGTGTTTATGCGATTGTAAGATGTGTGACAATATTATTGTTTTACAATATACTGACAATGCTTTTTCTGACATAGTTGATTTAAAAAAGTTTGAAGTTTATACGGTTGTTATATATTTTCTGAAAAATTTTCTGCCGACGTTTTAAGATCTGACAACCGTGCATATGTAGCTTAAGTTTACATTGTTGTTGGACATTTGCTGAACATTTTTCTGCCAACGTTGTAAGATCTGACAACCGTGTACACATATCTTATGTTATGAATCAACATGTATAAACATGTTTATATTACAAGCTCTTGTTAAGTTTGTCAACAAGCTTCATGGAGTCGTGTCTTTAAACTTTTTTGACTGGCCTGGACTATCTTTAGTCCGTCCGTACGGCTCAAATTGAACCGAAATTGATCCTATCCCCCAAATAAGGTCTCTTTCAAAAAATGCACTATAATTATTTGAAAAAAGTCGAAACCCTGAGTTAGACATTTCTAAAGGATTGAACAGTGTATCAAAAAGGGTCAAAAATTGTGTTTTTTCTTAACTTACAGACATGATATCTCAAATCCCAGAAAGAGAAATTCTGATGCCTGCGGGGCTTAATTCTTATAATTTGGTCTCTGGTTATTGAATTTGCGACAACAAAGAATAATATATTAAAACTTAGCTTTAGAAATGGCCACCTTAATGTAAGTACTTACAGTAACAAAACAATGAGAGAATATGAAGCCCTATATATTGTTTCCGATTTTATATACATTTTAGTATAATTTATATATACACTCACTTAAATTTCTCACTACTTACTTATTTACTATGCTTTACTCATGAAATACGATGTCATGCCAACAGTTAATAAGTAGCTGTGGCTGTCAGATATAATTTAAAATTTACACTGAACATCAAAACCTATTGATTTTGAATGTAAAATAACAGAGAAGATTAAGAATTGGACAAAAGAAGGAAAGATTGGTGTCAAGGATTTTCGTTTGATACGTTGTTCTAATTTTCTACAACAGTATCAAGTTTCACCGAATAATGCTACAAATCAGTAATGTCAGAATTAAAGTATTAAGTTGATGTCGTTAAAAGTTTGTTTAACAGTGTTAACTCAACGGTTCTATGAGAATCATAACTTATTTAAAGCAATATTAAATGCAGTTTTTAACCTGCTTACAGGGAAACTAAAATGACATACTTTTCAAAATCTAAATGGAACATCATATATATGAAAAATGTATAGACACATGGGTACTTAAATTGATTGAATAACTAATGGGTTTTTCAGAAATGTGGTTGATTGCATTAAAATCTTATATTCAGATTTGAATAGTAAGTGTGAAAAAAGAGTTGGGCATATCCAAGCATTTTATGCTCTACAAAAACTATGTGTATATTTTATAGTGATCTGGTAAAAATAAGAGGATTTGATCAAATATGGAACACTCTTCGCGAAAATTGGGAACTAAATTAAAGCATTTTTGTGAGAATTTCAGTCATAAATTAATAAGTAAACAGAGAGAGAAATCATCAACCGATTTCTCATATTTGATTCCGATAGCAAGTCGGTTTTGGACCACAAACACATTCAATTCATTTTATTCACATGATTAAGTGGTAGTCATGTTTACATCACGAAAAAAGTTCGTACCAACATACTTCATTACACACGACATTATCAGTTTCGTAATAGAATACAATTTACTTGTAGTACCCATTTCCAACAGTACAGATATGAATATGAGAAGCTTTAATTAAGACAACTACAAAAAAAGTTAATTTATGTTTATAAACATAATTGTATACTTCTATTGTGTTTAGATTACAAATTAGATGCAACTGGTACGAAAAGAAGCTAATTCAGAGGTACTTTTTTTTAAAAATCATGCAAGACTTTAAAATATCCCTTACACCGATATAATGTCAGCCTGGAGGGTACTACATGACCTCAATAGTTGTAAAGACAGGGAAAAGGATGAAACAGTCTTGCATCTTCTCAGTGAATTTCCTGCTCCAGACGTTAAGTTAAACTGTTTTCTTGGCAGTTACTTTATATCTAACCTTGGTGAGATATTTGGGTCAAAATGTCCAAAAATCTTTGGACATCGGTGCAGAGATACAAGCCGTCTCGGCTCAAATCGACGGAGGCTGGTCGCCGGCCGATGATCGGTGTCCCGTATAAGTGAAAGCGATATGAATATTTATCTTTGGTATTGATTTGGTCGAGCTTTACATTATATATCTAACGCTTCGAGTTATGGAAGCAATGACCAATAATGGTCCAATCCGAAAAAAAATCGCTGAATAATGTATATAAAAACATTTTTGTGTTAAATTTTATCCCGATATGTTTATTTGTTAATGAATTATGACCGTTTGATGATTTTTCGGTAGTGGACCTTTTATGGAAGTTATGGTCAGTTATGGACCAGTTATTAGTGGGTAGCAGGATTTCGATTAATATTAGATTTATATATATTTATAACATATTTGTGATAATACCGATATTAAAGAGGGAGTTGTTAACAATAAGGAATTTTGAACTGATTCCCCACGGTAGTGGGGTGGGCATTATGCGTTTGGATAGACCACGGATAGACCAACCGACAGATAGAAGATCTGGGATCTTTAGATAACTGATTTCAGCATAAACCCTAGCAGACAGATAGAAACGGATATATCAACGGACAGATAGAGAGACAAATGTACTCGACACCTAGGTAGCGGTGTCGGACCCGAAATATAGAGTATATATATAGAAATTATATTGTAAGAAATACAAACGGAGTGACTAGTATTCCGGAACCGCTCATTACGATATACTTCCGATATTGTATAATCCCTGATTATAATGAACTATATACCTATCAAATCCCTGATAGGTACATATTCTGCATCAAAACTTGTCCACGAATGCCGGGCGTCTCTCAACGAGATGGCGAGACATTCAAGAATTACCCTTGTTTGGGTTAAAGGATACGGGGATATAATTGGCAATACTACTGCTGATATCATGGCGAAAGCTGGTACGAGGATGGCCATACTGGATATAGACCAGTTCTGCGGCGTCCCCCTAGCGGCCATTAAGAAACAAATACACAACATTTGAGGAAGAGAAGGAAACAATCACTCATCTTCTGTGTAATTGCCCGGCCCTTGAAACGATTCGTTATCAGGCAATAGGGTCGGCATACTTTTCTGATCTATCAGATCTGTCTACTGTTCAACTTGAACGTATTCTCGCATTTCTAAAATTGTCGAAATGGGTGTGTAATTAATTACACACTATGTTCTTCAATTCTCTATAGGCTCGTTACCATCTTTATTTCATTCACTTTATTCTTTACTCTTTCAATATTATCTTTACTGTCTCTATCGCTAGAGAAAAACTCCTTCCAAATCTTGTTAATTTCCAGACGTTACAATGGGACCTAATAGGACCCAAGTAAAGCTATACTCCTGGTAGTATACAGTCTGCAGAACCTAACCTTAACGGAGTGACAAACTTATATGTATATATGTATGTGTGATTCTGGTAGTTTAGTAGTTAGTGTTTTAGTTTGCTAGAGCAGAGGTCGTGGACTCGATTTCCACCAGAGTCTTTGGTACGTTCAAGAAGACTTTGGTACAATGGGTCTCAAAAATTCCGTGATTTCCAATAACGTCTAACCTGGTTTACTCAAGTTCGTCTTTCGTCACGAATCTACTCTTTGTAAACGAGGTTAACGATAATCGTTACTTTAGGTACCCTTTGTAAGCGGGAGAGTGGACACTTCGTAATCTATGGGGTGACGATTGACTAGTCATATGGGTTAGTTCGGGACTATCCGACC
Source organism: Lucilia sericata (assembly GCF_015586225.1). Lineage (NCBI taxonomy): Eukaryota > Metazoa > Arthropoda > Insecta > Diptera > Calliphoridae > Lucilia > Lucilia sericata. The sequence continues at coordinate 28,679 of NW_023995267.1, forward strand.
GAACTGCTGGGTTGTACTGAAATCAAGATTTTCATTCGCTGATAGGGAACTGAAAATATGTTTTATTTTTCTGGTGTTCAGTAAATTAATACTCTTCGTTCGGGAAACTATAGTATATATCGGTCTCACTAAAGTGTAAAACACAAATAAAAAATTACACAAAAACGTTTCGATTGATATAAATTTAAAATAATAACATATTTTTTTTAAATATTATTAATTATTAAAATAAATAAGTATAGTACTTAAAATTTTCAAAATACTTATTTATATTTTAAAAAGGGAGTAAAAGTCACATCCGACTTGGCATAATATTCAAACAATGAACAAGATATAAAATATACACAATGGATATTGTATAGCTTATTGATGGTTGTTGTTGTTTTTTAATCAAATTGAATTTCTTCTTTAAGTTTTCATCAAAAAGAGACGAATGAAGAGAAAAAAAAGAAACTATTTATGCCTTGTCATCAAACAATATCTGTGGCATAAAATGACACACGGAAGCCCACCTTTAAGCCCTTGGATAAGACACTTAAACATGTAGTTTGTTTCATTTCAACAACAGCAACAATAACAGAAGCTTTAACATGCTTCTTGTATTCCGCGCAGTGTTGTAAATTTTATGTTTTTTCATATTAAAACAAGTCAGAAATTATAGTCGGGCGAGACCGACCATATAATACCCTACACCTTTGACAAAAATATAATGTGATTTAGTTGCCATAATAAAGCATTTAAGTTGAATTGTACCTTGCCTTAGATATACATACTTAAGCCGTTTATTGTTGAATAAAATTGTGGACATTTAAGTGAAATTTTGATGGGGGCTTTTCATAGGGGCTAGGGTCATATGAGAACCTATTATTATGGAATTCGTGAGGGTCATCAAGTCTTGTATACAACTTGGTTTTTGCAGCTTTTTGTCGAGATATGAGTATATTAAACATAATTATGAACCTAAAAGCCCTATTCAGCGGGTTCAGTTGTATGGGGACTAGGTGAAATAATGGACCGATGTAAACCGTTTTCATCTACGGTACCATAAAAGATTATGTGCCAAATTTCATTGAATTATCTCTAAAATTGCGACCTGTAGTTTGATTACAAGGTTTAAAAGCCCTGTTCGGGGGTTCAGTTGTATGGGGGCTAGGTGAAATAATGGACCGATGTTAACCATTTTCAATAGACTTCGTCTACGATACCATAAAATATCATGTGCCAAATTTCATTGAATTATCTCCAAAATTGCGACCTGTAGTTTGATTACAAGGATTACAAGCCCTATTGGGGGGTTCAGTTGTATGGGGGCTAGGTGAAATAATGAACCGATCTTAACCATTTTCAATAGGGTTCGTCCCTGGGACAATAGAAGATCATGTACTAAATTTAAATCGACTCAGAAAATGATTCTAAGCCGAAGGTGGGTATAGGACCAATATTATTGTGCGTTACAAACCTCAGCACAAACCCAATATACCCTCCCCACTAAAGTGGTGTAGGGTATAAAAAGGCAGCCAATTATTTTAACTATTGAATAGATGAATGAAAAAGAGCCAAATAATATAAAAAAAATGTTTGAAAAAAAGTCATGAAATTTGCCACTTAAGTATGTTTAAGTAAAAACTTTTTTTTTTGGTTGATTAGTGTACAATGGCTGCGAGTGGTATTCACTTAAAAAGTTAGACAACGGGTTAGATGGATGGATGGATGTATAAATGGATGACTGACTGAATGAATGTATAGATGATTTCATTTGGCTTGTGGTGTTTATTTTTTTAAGGGTTTAGATTTTTCTTTGTTATTTTAGTTATATTTTCATATTTTTTTTTTTTTTGATAGGGAAAGTAGTGATATAATAAAATGTGCACTCCAAAATCAAAATTTATGAAATTATGAAATTCCTAATAATTTAGCTTCAGATTGTTTTCTTTATTAAATTTGATAATTTTATGGTTAAAAACTTTACTTATGTACTTACATTCTTGGTCGCCAACAATTATTACAAAATGTTGATTTTTTCAGTTTTTTTTCTTCTTCAGCTTTCTATTCCCATATGTCACCTTGTGGTAATTGCGATGAGCTATTAAATCTTTAATATGTAATATGTCTTGCAACAGATATATAGTATTATATAAATAAATCGCAGTAATAATAGTAGCAACTTTCATAAAGTTTTAGACAAATATGGTCATTGTAATTGTGATTGAAAGTGGTTTACTTTTACTAATTGTTATTAAGTCTTAGATAGATAAAAAATTGAAAAAAAAAAATCAATTGCTTTTATTTTAGCCGCCTTGACTAGTTGTTGACCTATGATGATATTGTACCCAGAGGCTAAAAGTTGTTGCTCCTTAATCAGTAAAATGTAAATCTATAAGTGCATTTAAAATCTACTTATATTAGTGCATTGGAGTTCAGTAACTAATCCAGTATTAATTCCCTAGGGATTATTTGGAGAGTTAAAACGATCCTACTTTAAACACTTTATATGAAAAAGATTTGGTGCTTTAACACAGCGATAGTCTACGAAAGGATACATTGACAACTTTTAGACAAGTTCAAAGATCGAACTATATACTGGGTTCTTAAAATATTTGTACATTATTTATTCAAAATTTAAGTTAGCCATGATCTTTTCCGATTTCAACGAGTGGATTTCGATCCAAAAGAACTCCTCATCTTTTAAGACCAGGTACGAACGATTCAATCCATTTACGGATACTATGTTGAATAGTGAAGCATATCACTAGAGGGAAAAGGTCTGGACTATATTGGTATAGACCAATTGGTAATGACAATGCATTGCGGATTATTAGAATTTTAATTCCTGGCCGAATATTCGGTCGATACTGATTTCAAATGAATCAGTTGCATTTGATACAGGTTCTCTGTAAGCAGTTCATAATATATTCGTCGACGATTCGTCACTTTTATGTTGAACGGTTATATAAAAACGTCAGACTCGTACGATCGGTGTATGACTTTGATTCCAAATAAGAGATCGTAAAAAGCGCAATATTAGAACAAACCCCTGCAAGAATTTGATGTTACATGGATGGCTCTAAACTTTGAGGAATGTAGATATTGGAAGGTTATATAAAAACACCTGACTTGTACGATCCCTGTAGAACTTTGGACCCAGATAAGAGTTCGTGAAAAAGGGAACATTAGAACAAACCCCTGCAAGAATCTGATGTTACAGGTATGACTTTTAGATACAATGGGTTAAGGGATGTACATTGAAAACCCGGAAGTCTTCCTAACCAAATGTATTAAGTCGATTATATTGAATATGTCACAACTTACGTTAATATATTTTCCATTAGCCACAAGACAATCAGGGCGATATCAGCTGAAAAGAACATATTGAACCGAATATTCTTCTAGGGGTAAGATCTTAATTACATGAGTACCAGCTTAATGGGAGTAAATCGGCAATGAATGATCGAAAGTCCTTACTATGAAGAGAAGAGAGCTTGAGGTAATTAACATGATGAATGCAAAACCGTTTGACTCAACAAGGGCTGAATTATAAGCATGGACCACATGCAATAATGAAACAATGTGTAGCTTTATATTACGAATTCTTAATGGAGGAACAGGTTTACAGATGCATTTATTTCAAAGTGGATGAACGGATTCAGACGAATTCGAACATACGGAGAGGATGGAGAAAGGTTGTAACACTTTCTCTGTCATTGGAAGTTTTTCATCGAAGTTAGACCCAATATTCTTGGGAACAATGACATTCCAGGTATAAAATTCCCCAAAAATACTAATTGGAAAATTGTGAGGAACTATGTCCAGCAAACTGGGTTTCTGTACATTATAAATATGTATGTATATCCAGGAAAAGTAGCGAACAGTCAATACGATATCGGCGTAGGTGAATTTTTTTTTTTTTTTTGATCTGTTGTGATAAGATTTCATCAACGATGTCTTATAAGAGGCCGATCTTAATGCAAATTTTTATGTAGTTTGGGAATCAAAGCTACTAAGTAATGGATTCATACTTGTCAATAGGATTCGTACTTGTCTTAATATGGACTGTCAGAATAATACATATATTATTTCCTGTAGTTCCTATAAGGAACATAAGGCCGCAACAAAACTGTTCCAATCATCTTTCACGTTAGCCATATGCTTTATCTCACTTCAACTGTAGCCTGAAGATCTAATTTCATAGTCGAGCTGTCTTCTCCATATATGGGCAGGTATACCAATACGTCTCTGGCCCTGAGGATTCCAATCGATAGCCATTCTGGTAATGTCATCTGATGGTTTTCTGAGTGTGTGCCCGATCCAGCGCCAGCTGCGTCTACGTATCTCTGTCACAATGGGAATTTGTTGGGTGATGTGCCAGAGATCAGTGTTCCTAAAATAATACATATATAGTTTAATTGATCCATGAATTGATCATAAGTCGATTGCTAACCTAATGGTGAGTGTTGGACCGTTAGTTTTGGCTGTTACAAACATCAGCACAAACCTATTATACCTTCCACGCTATAGAACTGTACGTATAAATATCTCGTATACTCCTTAATAAACGATAACTGTTACTTCTGGTAAAATTCCTAAAACTGGACTTAGTAATTTTACATTCTAAGCTAACAATATCCATGATATGTATGTATCTATGTATGAAATTTCTATACAATGTTGAAATAACAATGCTCTGATTGTTTTCAGACAACAATTTCAGCCGACTACATATAATCATTAACGATATTTAGTTTGTTTAGCCAATTAAACCATAAAAATTACAATTTCTTTATTTAAGTGCGTAACGTTATGCCAATAAACAATTTAAAATCCTTTGATGTGCGAAAAACGCTCAAACGGAGATGTACAAACTAAAGTACACTGAAATCAACTGCTACTAACATTGGTCCCGCTTAACAAGAAATGTTAGCATTAACATTTTTATCAATATTTGCACATAAAAAATATGTATGTTAAACATTAATTTATTTAGATACACAGAGGGAAAAAGAAATATACACGCCGGGTGCCAAATTAACACCAAAGATTTTATAATTTTTCAATAACATCCGTTGTCAAAGTATATAAATACGTACGACAACACTATGTTATGTTGACATTGCAACAATTCCTTTTCGAAATCTAAATTTTATACACATCCGTTGTCTAAATGTTAACAAACGTGGTAAGCTCACTATTGGCAACAGATTGTTTGTCAATGGTGAGCTTACCACGTTTGTTAACATTTAGACAACGGATGTGTATAAAATTTAGATGTCAATAACGAATTGTTGCAATGTTGTCAACATTACATAATGTTGTCGTACGTATGTATATACTTTGACAACGGATGTTATTGAAAAATTATAAACGGTTTGTTGTCAATTTAGTACCAGGCGTGTATATTTCATTTTCCCTCTGTGTACGTACGTAATAATGTTTGTTAAAATGTGTTTATGTTTATTTATATTTAAAGCTTGTTAAGCAAACCATATTTCTTCAGTATTTTGCTGATTATTTCGCACATAATTAGTTGTAAAATATTTACATAAAACGTACGCTTTTTTTCTAAGAAGCAACAAAAAAGAAATTAAGGAAAAAATGCTGATGGTTTGTGACTGGCGAAGGCGGTCTCGATCGGTCGTTCGTTTAGACTTTTGGTCATTAAGGAAACACTTGTGTATGACCGTAAACCGCGCCAACTATAACACAACAAAAGATGAAAATAATGAAGTGAAAAAGTGCAATGCAGCCGCATAATCTCTTTAAAGTCACACTAGCAACGCTGAGTGTGTACATATGTGTATAACTACTGCCATCATCAGCAACCACAATAACAACATCATCATTACCAACGTCGTCAGCATTGTTGATAGCCATTGTGTTTATTGTTTGTTTATACATATATATATATTTTAATTTTTTTATAACTTTATCGGATATTGGTTGTAAAAATTTGAATTTTTCAATATATCGTATATAAGGAAGTAATTGTTAATAAAATGATTATTTTATGTTGTTTTTTACTTCTTTTCTTTTTATAGTCGCATTAGAAAATTTCATTTTTTTTTTAAATTTGTTACGCTCTTTAATTGTTTGTTTAATCAAACAAAATTTATATATACAGGTAATCTATACATACATGGGGCCTTTTTCAAAATTATCTTATATTTTCAAAGAAATAGGCTGAACACATCGATATTTCATCTTATCATCCTGCTTTAGATAATTACACATACCAACAAAATTTCAAAAAGCTTGCAAACCCTGAGACCAAATTATAGTTTTTTCGAATCTGGTCTCAGAATTTCTGCAGCATAGCAGATAACATATGATTTAATTTTGAACAACTTCATTTTGTGATTTATTTAAGAGAGTGAAGGCAGTCCTATCTTTCGACTTTAAAATAAAGTTTTGACCTCTGTCAAAAGAAAACAAATAAGGCCCTTTACAAGGCCTTCTGTATTCCCCCCATTCTCTTCTGTTTATCTAAGTATTTGGGTTTGCATAAGTGTGCCTGTGCAATTAGTAGATTATTTAACAAAGTTGCTTTTATCCACCGGATTTAATACATTGTTGTATGCATGTAATGATGCAATATCTTATGGATATTTTAATTATTTTATTTTTATAAAACTCTCTAATATTGTTTGTAATTGAGTTGGTAATAAACGTATTATAAATACATCCTTAAACGATGTTTATTGATAATAAATTATACAAGATATATAATATTTTTAATGAACTATTAAGTTATAAATTTAAAGTTAACACAAACCAACAAATTTGTTTAATCTTGCGACATCAAGCAAAGAAATGATTGTTTCTGAAATTAATATATCTGAAATAAAGTATAACAATTAGAACCGCTATATGAGATCATAATTACGTTTACGATAATAGACTATTGATTGTATTTTCAACAAGTAAGAGTGTTATGTTCGTTTACACCGAGTCGTATAAACCCGCATGATTTACCATCATCGGAATCCAATTTGTCCAATTTTGTATATTTGTGCCCATAAGAGTGGGTATCAACCAAGAATGCGAACCATCATACTAACTTCGAGGCTTCTCTCCTACTCTCGTTGAAGTCACCCCACGGGATTTTAGTGGTAATACCCACTTACGGACCTGGTTTACATATGATATAGAACTTACCACTCGCCACATCATTGGCAGAATATTCAGTTATGGTTCTCTTACAAGATGTCGAATTGTTTTACGTGAACACCTGCCCTGTCGGCTTTATTTCACTGTGGTACTTTTTCATCCACTTGATGAACTGACTAGACGACTCACCACCGCCCCTTTGTGTATCTTACACGCCGGTGGCAATTTTTGTACATACCGATTCATGTACAAGCACTTTGCTCAAATACTCGATCTATCTAATCTCTGACCATTGCTTAATTTCCGGGATGCAAAAACATCACTTCCGTTTACAACCACGCAGATGGGATGACCTATGTTGAGTCGGAAACAGCAGCAGAGATAGATCGAAACACGAATCCATCAAATAAGCTGAATACTTTTTTCTTACTCACAGAGAGCACACTGTGGTAAATTGGGAACATAGTAAACCCTGAACATACCTGGACAAGGAAGTAAAATTCAGTGCTATCACTTGCATAAGACACCTCTCATCCTTCACAATTCAACCCAGTACACTTCTCATTCATTCCAAACACTCATAGAGAAAATCATCCAACACACTCACTTTAGGTATACGGGTGAGTAAGGTCTGCATATCCATACATCCACCCCGTACCACAGTCACTGCCCTGAGGAGTTAATGTTGAAGTGCTTTACGTGGACACCTGCCGTATTGGCCTATTTCACGGTGGACTTTTTCAACCACTGGGTGAGCTTCTGTAGCGTATCACCACCGCCCCATTGTGCTTCTTAAACGTAGGTGGCAATTTACGTATATGGAATTTCCGGTCCAATATACGTGCAAGTACTTGAGCTATCTATTCTCTGACCATTGCTGCCCTGTTACTTAACTTCCGAGATGCAAAAACATCACTTCCGTTTAAAACCACGGTATGGCCTCTGTTGAGTCAGCAACAGCACCTAGAGACGTAAACGTTATATCGAAGTACGAACCCTTCAAATAAGCCGAAACTTTGTTCTTACTAACATTGACACACTGTAGTAATTCTGGTATGAACAGAGTTTACTCTGAACATACCTGAACAAGGAAGGAAAATTCAATGGTATCACTTGTATAAGATACCTTTCATCCATCAACATTCAACCCAGCACACTTCTAATTCATTTGACACACTCATTCTAGATATACAGTCGGGGTAAGTTCCGTATACCCCTACATCTTTCCTGTATATACATTCAACAACAACTCATTTTCAACGCTTAGTCCCAAAGTCACTCCTCTGTGGGGTATCTGTAGAACCGAACTTATACCGAATGTTGGACTATACCGTGCATCAGTCTTATAAATGATATTATCTTTCCGCGAATTTGGGTTTAAACCACAGTTCTACGAAATTCTACCTGCCATGTCAAATCATTGCAAGAAAAGGCCGAGGATATATTTGATCATCACGAGTTTATAGTCCCGGCAGACTAGCAACTTTTTTCCCCAGAATTGCAATCACACCAACATGGGTTCTTTCATCAAGGTTACAAACCAGTACAATACGGTCTTAGTTTTAACCTTAACATATCGATCTGATGGAAATTTTTACTGGAAATGTTGTGATTAGGAAGTTGATAGTGATTGGAAAGACGGTAGTATATTTCGGTTTCCAGATTTTCAATGTTGATCCCCAGACCGGTTTACTCTTGTAACAAAAGATTCCCGTAAAGGTTTTCACTAAATTTCACGATCTTCTTCAGCGACTACTGTCTCACAGTTAACGGTAATTTTTGCTTACGGTATGCGCTTGGACAAATCTGATGTTTGTGTATAACAATCCAATATGTTCAGTATACATTGATGACCTGATCAGCTTTGGTTAATTTATCTAAAGATAAGAGACCTTTACGTTATTTTACATGAGTTTCGATCGGACCAATGTTAGGCAATGTTTCTAAATATTTGATCCACGTAGTGCTTCTGACTCCACTTACAAACGGGCAACATGTACGATGAATTATACTATACTTTTTTCCGATATTAGTCCACAAGATTATAGAAGGGTTAAATTAGAACCCGATAAAGTCTAGGTTTTAACCCTGTCCAAGAACCCGGTTTCAGTACAGGGTGTAATTTCCGTATTTCTTGTGAAAAAAAAACAGATTACCTTTTAAGTTGGTTTGAAATCCAGAACAAGTGGTTGAGAACAGCGGAAAGACGTATTTAGAGATCCTTGCTGATTAGAACTATTACGATATCGTGTGCGTAGCCGACTGGTCTAAGTCCTTCTTTATTAGTTATGATACTTAGATTGAATAGAATTCATAAATATGCTATATACCTTTACAAATATTTATATCATATATGTAGTAAACTTAGTACTTCTTTCACTCTAAATAAAATTGAAAACCTAATTTAAGAAATTAAACCAAAAATATACATATATTTTCCTTATTATTACTATTTCTAATCCCCTTATGAAATGTAAGTGTGTAACTACTGTTTAAAAACACATTTTACACAAACACAATTTTTCAATTTCACCCAATTACCACTCCCAAGTGATAATATTTTGAAAATTGATTAGAATCGAAACGGAAATTAAAAGTAAACAATTTACAAATTCGCAAACAACTCAAATAAATAAATAATCTGTCTTGTAGATTGGCTGTTTGTTACACATGGAGGTCTGTATCCTCAAGTAAATCATAAAAGAAACTTTGTAAATTTAAAAACTAAATCCTTGGAGAATAATACTTGTATTAAGCTAAAGCAAACTCAAAAAAACTGAGACTTAATTAAAAGTAACATGCACAAACGATTAAGCCAAAAATCGACAAATCCAGTTTTTAAATGTGTGCATTTTTTTGCCAGAGTTATAGTTTGTTTTAATTTCGTTATAAATTTATTTTTTTATTTGCTAAACTTATACCTACATACATATTTATTGTTACATACATATGTACTTGTGTGTAAGTGTGCAATTTGAAAACAATTTTATAAACTTATTAATGCAATTTATCATGACAACTTTGTCATCACCTTGATTGGCTAATAAGTCACTTTAGTTTGTTGGACAAGACTTTTAGCTTAAGACCACAACAAACGCCAAGAGATCAGTGTGAGTGCCATTAATGAAATGAAAATCGTAGGAAAGCAAAAAAAAAAAACATATCAACAAAATAACTAATAAAGATCAAACGACTTTGATCAAATAGTGTCGTTTATTTGAAATGTATTGCAACTTGTTAAGGTGCAACTTAAACAAATACAAACAATTAAAACAGCCGATAAATACTTACTCCCCATAATTTTGAACAACAAACAGTTGATCGTTTTTTTTCTTTTGTTTTTCTTAAATTTTTGTGTTTTTTGTCGTTTTGTTTTGAGTTTATTTTTATCGGCTCTCTAATCAATAGTTTTGTTTCATCACATAAACACAAGATATAAAAACGATATCATATCTTAATGTTCATCTTTTGAAATACACGTATGGACATATTTAATATACACCTAGAACTCTTTTGACGAGTGCACATATCTTTTAAATTTATCGAAAATTTTCTGTTTGAAAAGAAAATTTATGGAAAATTGTCTATGAAAAGAATATTTATGAAAAATTTTCTATAAAAAGAAAATTTAGGTAAAATTTTCTATATAAAGAAAATTTATTGAATTTTCCGGGACGGCGCTAAGCTGGGACTGGAGCTTCCGGTGCTCTTAAAGTCCACTGTCTACATAAAAGGATGGGGCAGTAAACTGGCTAATGAACGTACATATATTGGAAATTCTTGGATGACAAAATGCTGAGCTGGCCGTGGAAGAATGGGATGACTTTTGCAGGAAAGAAGAACCTGAGGGAACTTTAGTTGTAATAGGTATCGACCAGATCTGCAGGGCTAGTCTTGACAAGTATAAAGGTAGGGCTTACTTCTCCTCTAAAGCTGTCATATTCAAAATTGGGAAGGTGCCGATTGGAAGGGCTCTTACAACAAGCCTCGAAGAGGACACTACTGATATCATTGAGGAGTCAAAATGTGAAAGATACCACTAACTCTTCAGAAGAAAGTGTAGCTGTCCTTTCCAAAGACGCCGATTGAAAGGGCTGTCCCCGACAAGGACACTAAAATACGTAAGACGGTACCCAAAGCATCATTAGCAAGTAATGATAATGTTGAGGAGTCAAATTCTAAAAGTGTTAAGACAGTACAGCAGTGCTTTTCAAAATTGGGAAGATGTCTTTAAAAAAGACTGCTATTCCTATGCCGATACTATCACTAATTTCGGATCTGATGAAACTAGTTGAAAAGACACAAAGGAAAAATAGGAAAATTGTAATAGGTTGTGATGCCAATTGTCACCTTGTAGCTTGGGATAGTACAAACATCAATGGCAGGGGACTAGTACCTACTTAAGGATGACCTTAATACTAAAGACTAGATCACATTGAACTTAGTATTACCTAAGTTCAATAGAATCTGAGAAGAAGTTTTAGATATAACTATATGTTCAGAAGAGCTTATAAACGAAATTCAGGATTGGAGAGTCTACTAAGACCACTACACCAATGCGGCATGACGAAGTCTGTTAGCACTATATCTAAAGGACCGTCCGTAATCTCCTCTACTCAAGGTACAGCGACGGTTACCGAAGGTCCAGCAAGCAGGCCTAGTATAAAGCGGCAAAGTAGGTGTCTAAGGGTAAGCGGTTGAAACCCTCAACTAGCTTAACATCAGCACCTGAGCTACAAGCAGCCATCATAGACTGTAGTCAACTCAAAGGATCGTCCGTAGACTTAACCCTTGCGCAAAGGAATATTCATACTCCCCTGGCGACCCTATCAGAATTAATAGACGATTGGGCTCAGAGTGAGACGGAACTCAGGTGGCCAAATATCACCACTTGTAAAATATCGAAACTGCTCTGGCCCTCTCCGACAACGGATAGGACTAGGACTGTCGGAACATATGAGCTACCCCTATAGTAGTTATAGAAATTGTTTGGACGAAGAGGAAGTGGAATCGCTACAACACCTTCAATGTGACTGCCCAGCCTTACAAGAGCACAGATTAATATATCTTGGTAGAGCTCCTTTTCATAATCTGGACTGTCTTAAAGATGTGTCACTAGTAAACATGATCGGTTTTATTAGGAAAACCGGCTGATTTTCAGGAAGACCGCAAGAACCAAATAATCAACGAAATTAGGGATGGAAACCATTCTTTCAACATAAGAGAATTCTAAGGGTATCACAATGAACCACAAGGCCAAGTTAACTCGGAGTTAACTCGATAACTAGCGAGCAACCCACGAGCAACCTAACCTAAGACCACCACCAAAGCCGATAAAGTTTCGGAATAAGTTTAAAACTAATTGGACAATGTTCGGGATCTTACTAAAGAACCGTTTATATCAGGACACTTTTCAATATCGAAATAAAAAGTATATATAGACGCCAAAGTAGAAACGTTCAGAATTGCCCTGGTGATGGAAAATCTCTTATAAAAAGAAAATTTATGAAAAATTTTCTATAAAAAGAAAATTTATCGATAATTTGCCATAAATCAAAATTTTCTATTTATCAAATTTTTTACACAAATCGAGAATTCGGACATTAAAGGCTTCAATGTGTTCATATTCTTCTCGCAGTTGTGCCCCCCAGTCTACAATATGACTAAAATTATATTGGGTGTCGTTTGTTTGGTCGTATATATTTCTTGCTGCGTGTGTTGCCTTCATACGGCCCCGCTGCAGCAACTTCTCTCATAAAGTTGTCTTGGATAAGTTCGTAAGAAATATAACATCTTGGACAGGTGGAAAATGATAGTGACGATGATGTTAATGATGATTTTCAAAAGTTTAATGATGGTGTGGATGGAAAGTGATGCTGTTGCCTCGATGTCATATCAAAGAAAAAAACGAAAGCAAATCTTTTTTTTTTTTTTTTGTTTTAATTGCAGTGGGAATAATTACAAATGGTTTTATGGACAAAAATACTTCTTTAGTTTGAAATTAGAAAAAAACAACTTATAATCATATTTAGTTTTGTTTATCAGAGTAATTGCTTAATTAGATATAAATAAATCCAAAGCTTATTTGTTTATATTTAAGATGAAAATTTCACAACAAGTTATTGGTAATTAACTAAATATTTATGCGTTTATATAATTAAATAAACTATGTCTTTTGTCGGCCAAGACCGGTATATAAAATGTGGATTATGTGCAAATTGTAGATAAGTTGCAAATATTTGGGATTTTGGCAAATAAATATTTGAAATTTCCTTATAAACTGTCTTTTTCACACGCTTTACTTTAAGCAGCATTAGAGAGTGTTAGAGAGAAATTGTAAATAATTGGGTGGTGTTTAAGAAAAATGACGAAAAGAATTTAAACAATTTCTTAATTAACTTATCGATGCGTTTAAGCTGTATGGGAATTTAAATTAGAGCTACAGTCTCATTTGGAAAGTATGTTTAATAACGATCTAATTATCTTTTAATTTGCCATAATATGTTTAAGAAAAAAGTAGTATATTTAATATATAACCGGCCAGATATCATCTCAACCTTAATAATGAAAAAAAAAAAAACTAAAACAAAATGTTAATTAAACAAACCTTTATAAAATCATATTCATTTATCACAAAACTTTCACAACTGTATCAGAAAAAAACAACAGCAAAAAAAAGTCATTTAAACATGCTAAAGAAATGTACACCGACCAGAAGAGAGAAGTATATCCTGGCCATAGGAATAATTTACGAAAAATAAAACAAAATATTTTCATTCGATTGAATATGTTGTTACTGTATGTTTATGGGTGGGCTTTTCACATTTTTCTGTTTTATATTTTCTTTTTTCAAAACAAAATAAAAATTAAAGAAAAAAAAAACAATATCAAAAATAAATAAAAATCACAACGACAAACTAAATAAAGATTGTCTCTCGCTTGCGCTGTACGTACGAATACACCCAACATGTTTTCATTAAATTGCATCCACACGCACTTGTATTTACCAACAATATAATTAAGTTGCCGGTAAATCGATTTTAACAGTCAGAGGCAGACAGGCGTACACTTGAATGTTTTCACTTCATTTTCTGTTCAACGATAATCACATCGATGTATCTTAATATTAGGGTGATAAGTCCTAAGCGAATACCGTTAAAATACTCATAAATATTTTGATTATGTAGTCTCCTAAAGAGTCCTGTTCAGATGTCTTTAATTCTTAATTAACTTGTCTTCACAATATTTATTAAAGATCGGTCCATAATTAACCCAACACTTTGCTGTTTGGAAAAAGGATGGACCTACAACCTAAAACATTCGAAGTCGAAAAAGTGAGTTTCAAGTTTAAGCTCTCAAAGTTTTTGAACAAATCCGCAGATCTGAAGCACATTTCAGTTTTACATAAGTTGAAAGTAATTCAATTTAAGAACGTAAAAACAAATCATGTAAAAGACCTATTTTTTTAGAAAACAACCCTCAAAGCCTCAATTTTGTTATTTCTTAAACGAATCGGCGGATCTGAATCAAACTTGTACAGATAAAGGAGAATTTTTAAATGCAAGAACATTGAAAACGTACTTAGAACTTTATAACTTGGAGACCCTTTCTGATGAAAAACGTTTTATATTCAAGTCATAGCCCATAATAGACTATAGATTAGACTATAGACTAGACTATAGACTAGACTATAGACTAGACTATAGACTAGACTATAGACTAGACTATAGACTAGACTATAGACTAGACTATAGACTACACTATAGACTAGACTATAGACTAGACTATAGACTACACTATAGACTAGACTATAGACTAGACTATAGACTAGACTATAGACTAGACAATAGACTAGACTATAGACTAGACTATAGACTAGACTATAGACTAGACTATAGACTAGACTATAGACTAGACTATAGACTAGACTATAGACTAGACTATAGACTAGACTATAGACTAGACCATAGACTAGACTATAGACTAACTAGACTATAGACTATAGACTAACTAGAGACTAGACTATAGACTAGAACTATAGACTATAGACTAGACTATAGACTAGACTATAGACTAGACTATAGACTAGACTATAGACGAGACTATAGACTAGACTATAGACTAGACTACTAGACTAGACTATAGACTAGACTATAGACTAGACTATAGACTAGACTATAACTAGACTATGACTCAGACTATAGACTAGACTATAGACTAGACTATAGACTAGACTATAGACTAGACTATAGACTAGACTATAGACTAGACTATAGACTAGACTATAGACTAGACTATAGACTAGACTATAGACTAGACTATAGACTAGACTATAGACTAGACTATAGACTAACTATAGACTAGACTATAGACTAGACTATAGACTAGACTATAGACTAGACCTATAGACTAGAACTACTAGACTAGAAGACCTAAGACTAAAGACTAGGACTAGAGACTAGACTATAGACGAGACTATAGACTAGACTTATAGACTAGACTAATAGACTAGACTATAGACTAGACCTATAGACTAGACTATAGCTAGACTATACTAGACTATAGACTAGACGATAGACTAGACTATAGACCTAGACTAATAGACTAGAACTATAGACTCGACTATAGACTAGACTTATAGACTAGACTATAGACTAGACTATAGACTATACTATAGACTAGACTAATAGACTGAGACATAAGACGAGACTATAGAACTAGACTATAGACTAGACTATAGACTAGACTATAGACTAGACTATAGACTAGACTATAGACTAGGCTAATGACCAGACTATAGACTAGACGATAGACTAGACTATAGACTAGACTATAGACTAGACTATAGACTAGACTATAGACTAGACTATAGACTAGACTATAGACTAGACTATAGACTAGACTATAGACTAGACTATAGACTAGACTATAGACTAGACTATAGACTAGACTATAGACTAGACTATAGACTAGACTATAGACTAGACTATAGACTAGACTATGACTAGACTATAGACTAGACTATAGACTAGACTAGACTAGACTATAGACTAGACTAGACTATAGACTAGACTATAGACTAGACTATAGACTAGACTATAGACTAGACTATAGACTAGACTATAGACTAGACTATAGACTAGACTATAGACTAGACTATAGACTAGACTATAGACTAGACTATAGACTAGACTATAGACTAGACTATAGACTAGACTAGACTAGACTATAGACTAGACTATAGACTAGACTATAGACTAGACTATAGACTAGACTATAGACTAGACTATAGACTAGACTATAGACTACTTAGACTAGACTATAGACTAGACTATAGACTAGACTATAGACTAGACTATAGACTAGACTATAGACTAGACTATAGACTAGACTATAGACTAGACTATAGACTAGACTATAGACTAGACTATAGACTAGACTATAGACTAGACTATAGACTAGACTATAGACTAGACTATAGACTAGACTATAGACTAGACTATAGACTAGACTATAGACTAGACTATAGACTAGACTATAGACTAGACTATAGACTAGACTATAGACTAGACTATAGACTAGACTATAGACTAGACTATAGACTAGACTATAGACTAGACTATAGACTAGACTATAGACTAGACTATAGACTAGACTATAGACTAGACTATAGACTAGACTATAGACTAGACTATAGACTAGACTATAGACTAGACTATAGACTAGACTATAGACTAGACTATAGACCTAGACTATAGACTAGACTATAGACTAGACTATAGACTAGACTATAGACTAGACTATAGACTAGACTATAGACTAGACTATAGACTAGACTATAGACTAGACTATAGACTAGACTAGACTAGACTATAGACTAGACTATAGACTAGACTATAGACTAGACTATAGACTAGACTATAGACTATAGACTAGACTATAGACTAGACTATATATAGACTAGACTAGACTTAGACTAACTATAGACTAGACTATAGACTAGACTATAGACTAGACTATAGACTAGACTATAGACTAGACTATAGACTAGACTATAGACTAGACTATAGACTAGACTATAGACTAGACTATAGACTAGACTATAGACTAGACTATAGACTAGACTATAGACTAGACTATAGACTAGACTATAGACTACTAGACTAGACTAGACTAGACTATAGACTAGACTATGACTAGACTATAGACTAGACTATAGACTAGACTATAGACTAGACTATAGACTAGACTATAGACTAGACTATAGACTAGACTATAGACTAGACTATAGACTAGACTATAGACTAGACTAGACTAGACTATAGACTAGACTATAGACTAGACTATAGACTAGACTATAGACTAGACTATAGACTAGACTATAGACTAGACTATAGACTAGACTATAGACTAGACTATAGACTAGACTATAGACTAGACTATAGACTAGACTATAGACTAGACTATAGACTAGACTATAGACTAGACTATAGACTAGACTATAGACTAGACTATAGACTAGACTAGACTAGACTATAGACTAGACTATAGACTAGACTATAGACTAGACTATAGACTAGACTATAGACTAGACTATAGACTAGACTATAGACTAGACTATAGACTAGACTATAGACTAGACTATAGACTAGACTATAGACTAGACTAGACTATAGACTGCATTTAGCTAAAAGTCGACTTTGCGACTTTTTGCATTTTATGAAAAGTCGATTTTTCGACTTTTTCATTTAATTAAAAGTCGACTTTTAGACTTTTTGACAATTAGTATTTTATAAATAGTCTACTTTTGACTTTTTCCGACTTTTTTCGATTTTTTTCGACTTTTTGAGTTTTTGACTTTTTTCCACTTTTTTAAAATTTCCGACTATTTTTGACCTTTTTCTATTATTTTCGAGTTTTCAACTTTTTCCGACTTTTTACGTCTTTTCGACTTTTTTCGACTTATCGACTTTTATTTACAAGGTCGACTTTTCGACTTTTTTTTCATAGACGATAGTGGAGTTATCTCTTTTTTGGAACAAAATAGTCGACTTCGACTTTTCGACTTTTTTCGACAAAAAGTCGATTGTTCGGTTATTCGAAAGTCGATTTGAGTTCATTTGTAGTTATGAATCATTCCCAAAAAGAGTCTTCGAATAAAGTAAGTTGAACTGTCTCAGTGCTGCCTTTCCAAAAGCATTAAAGAAACAACCCTACTATACATATATATGTACATACTTATGTATGTTTATTTGTATTTACATGTACATATGTACCTTTATTTTATTATGCTCTTTATATGCATTTCTGCAATATTTGTATTTTCTTTTCAGCTGACCTTTAAAGTATTGATTCATTTGTTCTGGAATTAAAGCTAATAAAAGCATATTCTAGTAGTGTCAAAGTTTCCAGCGAAGAAAAAATAGTGCACCCATACAGGTCATCCTAAAATATAAAATCCCATAAGCCCTTTAAGTTATAAAAATTCCAAAAATTTATTTATAACTTTAGCTTAACCAGACTGAAAAAGAGAATACCCCAGATATTACTGGGATATTTTTAGTAAATTCCGAAATTACCTCTAGGAACCAACTCCTTGCGAGATCTGTTCTTATGACATGTGTATTCGTGCATGTACTTGCATCACTTAATTTCTTCCTTAAAGTGGTAAATTGAGGTATGGCGCTTATTGTTTGCAATCATTTTTGGTATGTTGTAAAACTTTTGTTGCTTTTCTGCTCTTTCTCCCGATTAAATTTGTATGTTTTAAGTTTTTTTCGTTTTTTTTTTTTTTAATTTAAACAATGGCATTGGCCTCTGTTATTTATTAGCTACGAGCATGAATGACTTAAACAAGTGCAATTCTGCGAAAAAGAAGACACATACACTCGTTACGTTGTTAAGAAAATATAAAGAAAAAAACTTAAACATTACATGTTAATAAAACTTGTATAAATTTCTTTTTGTCATTTACCGGCCGTTCTGACAACTTTCATTTTCATTAAAAGAATGTGAAATGTTGAGGAAGAAAAGAAAAAAACTAAGTATCAAGAAAACAAGCTGCATGACAAGAAAAAGAGTTAAAGAAAATATATTTCGTAATATAAAGTCTTCAATAAGTAGGTCTTTTGTGCACATATTTGTGTTCTGACGAAGAGAAAAATGCAATATTGCAAGTATATATAAAACTCAAAGACGTACGTGACTTTTATTATCAATACATAAGATAGCATAGAGTTTATTACAGGAAGGACCGTGCTATGTGTATATTAGATAAATAGCGCAAAAGGTAAAGCAAATAGGAACATTTGATTTACAAAAACTATGATACAAAGTATATATTTCTAGGATTTCTATTTGACGATTTGTCAGAACTATCTAGGCTAAGACTGGAAAACTTTAACGCCTTCATCAGACACAGCAATTGGTTTTAAGACCACCAAGCCAAACTGTATCAAGGCACTTACTAGTCCACAAGGACGAAACTTTCTCTTACTTTCTCTCAATTCTTCTATTTTTATCTTTAAGAACTATACTCTAAACTTACTCTAAACTTATTTTTATCCTTCCCTTTAGATGTATGAAGTTTTAATAAAATCGGACTTAACACCTAAAAATTCAAAATTTTTATTCTTCGGAAATTTAACCAACCTGTTGAGTTCGTTTCTTAAGTCTTTCACTTCATATTTGCCATTACAAGGTTTTTGTCTTAAGTCTAATAACAAAATAACTATGCTTTACAAGTTTGCTGCTTAAGTCTTTTGATTGATTGAGGATGCACTCAACAAGTTTGTGTCTTAAGTCTTCTAATTGATACAGTTTTAAACGCGTTTGTTTCTTAAGTCTTTCTAAATGGTATCCAAACGTAACAAAGGTGATAAATTTCGTCAGAAAAATTAATCTCTATAGAAAATTTTATTATCTTGAAACAAAATAATATAAAAAATAATTAAAAAAATATAATTATTTAATATATTTACATACATATATGTATGAACTGATTTTATGAAAAAAACTAAATTAGCAAAATCTGACATGTATTTGGTATCATGTGCTTCCAAATTAGTCGATAATAAATTAAACATACATATATCATTTACACATATAACATCATGATAATATAACATTAATTTTCACCAATAAGTTTAGGACTTATTCATTAGTTAAACTAAATTTATTCCACAACCACTACCAGCAACAACACTTGAACACAATTTGGATAATTTACAAAACCATTTCAAACATGAATTAATTACTGTCTTAATGTTTGTTTTCACAAATGTTTATAAATATTTATGAGTGTAATTTGTATGACCAAATAAAATCTATAATTTTCACTTGCAAAGCATACAAAATAAATAAAAGTATTAATATAAAATCATTTTTAATGATAAAACAATGAGATGTTATAGCCATTTTTTTCTTGATCCTTTTCTATGCGTATAATGCGTAAAATTTCATTAAGTAACATAAATCATTTTATAGCCTGGTGCAAAAAACAAAATGTTATTGCTGTTGCTGGATGTTGTTAAATGTCATGCCGGGCTTGTAAAAGGAAATTGCATTTTATTTCTTCTGTATAATTTTATGTTTTTCTTTAAGTTATTTTTTTTTTTGTGAGTTTTTTGTCTTGATGTAAAACTTCACTTTCGATGTTTTATAGCCGGCTACCTACAATTTTAATTTCACACATTTCAATACAATCGGCACAGTACGATTGTAAACATATTTGGGGTGTTTAAAAAACGATAAAACTTTATAATGTTTTTTTTTCTCTTTTTTTGCTCCATTGGACATTTGTATTGAAGTCAATATTTATGTGTAATTGTATGGTGGGAAATTTAAAAAACAAATTTTGATTATTTTGGTGTGTGTTTGCCTAGGTCATGTTTGTGTGTGTGTGAGTATTAGTAAAAATTTTTACATTTAAAATTAGTTTACATTTAGTGTTGTATATCCTGTACTACTACAGAAAACGGAAATAAACATCGAGACAAATATAACCCTGAGTTATAAAAAATTACGAAAATTATAGAGGTTGTTAACATTAGTATAAAAATTAGTGGATAAACAAACACATGTTTTAAATTAAAAAAAAGTGAATAAATTTTTAGGTAAGGAAATGACGAATTTGCGATAAAAAAATTAAGAAAAAGTAGAGTGTTATATTCGGCTAACTAACTAACTAACTAACTAACTAACCGGCTAACTAACTAACTAACTAACTAACTAACTAACTAACTAACTAACTAACTACTAACTAACTAACTAACTAACTAACTAACTAACTAACTAACTAACTAACTAACTAACTAACTAACTAACTAACTAACTAACTAACTAACTAACTAACTAACTAACTAACTAACTAACTAACTAACTAACTAACTAACTAACTAACTAACTAACTAACTAACTAACTAACTAACTAACTAACTAACTAACTAACTAACTAACTAACTAACTAACTAACTACTAACTAACTAACTAACTAACTAACTAACTAACTAACTAACTAACTAACTAACTAACTAACTAACTAACTAACTAACTAACTAACTAACTAACTAACTAACTAACTAACTAACTAACTAACTAACTAACTAACTACTAACTAACTAACTAACTAACTAACTAACTAACTAACTAACTAACTAACTAACTAACTAACTAACTAACTAACTAACTAACTAACTAACTAACTAACTAACTAACTAACTAACTAACTAACTAACTAACTAACTAACTAACTAACTAACTAACTAACTAACTAACTAACTAACTAACTAACTAACTAACTAACTAACTAACTAACTAACTAACTAACTAACTAACTAACTAACTAACTAACTAACTAACTAACTAACTAACTAACTAACTAACTAACTAACTAACTAACTAACTAACTAACTAACTAACTAACTAACTGAGACCTTTCTGCTTTGTACACGATTTCATAATACTTCTATAGGGAAACGATTCAAATTACTTGTGTAGAAGAGCTGAGGAGGCTCTAAATACGGCCCAACGGGCCCAACCGAGAGGTCACAATGTTAACCCGCAGATGGCAGAAGAAAGAAAAACATTTCAAAATATACCGAACTTTGTTTCCTAGGTAAGAAGATATGTGCGATATGTAGAAGAACTATAGGCATGAAATGGGGTCAGAGTTCAGTGTAAAATCACTAAACATTATTATTTTCTGCCATTAGATATTCGACATACTGTCAACTCTTACCCAAATATGTAGACATTAAAACCCCAATAAATATATATAGTAGATATTTACCAAGAGGATGTTTTTAAAAAGTAATTAACACAAATATTATAAACTACGCAGTTTATTTGAAAAAAATTTAAACTTGATATATTACCTTCAAATTATTGAAAATAAAAAATCTCCAACATAAGACAATCTAAAAACTTGACAATAATTGAATTTTAGTGTCAAAAAAATATTTTAAAATATCATTATGGCGTTTTTTGGCAGTTAAGTGCGTTTTAAACACGCATATACCATAATTTCTCATACAAAAAAACATATATTAATTGTAGATAAAAATATATATTAATATACATTTTTTCGATAGTTTTTCCTTTACAAACATGATAATAATTCATTAATATTTAACGGTCACATCATTGAAAATATTAATAAACGACATGCAAAGTAAAGATTTGAATTTAAGGCATTCTCACGCAATATGTAAATTGTGCGGCTGCGGTATATATTTTTTGAAGATCGTTTTTCTTGGCTTTTTTATTATTATTTCTTTTTCCTTTTTTTGAATTTACAAACGCAACAATTAAGTATGGAGTAAAACAAAACTACAATCTATTCAATTTTTGTTTGGAAAAAAAATTAATGAAAATAATCATTTATTTAGCATAATTTATATTGATACATTAAATACACTAAAGTCTATCAAAGATGCATAAATATAATTTTTTTTTTCTTAAATTTAGTATACGAAATAACTAAAAAAAATACACTCATCTATCTTAAATACGTATCAAGTTCAATGACATTGTATTGTGTTTTGGTTTCAATTTCAGTTTCAATTTCAATTTGAAGTTTTTTTATTTGTTTTGTTTAAAATGTTGGTGGATTTATGGGTATCAAATCATTAAAATCTTAACTACAACCATGTTGTTTTTTTTTATTTCTTGACTTTTTCTTGAAGAGAAGAAGTAACCAACTGAAAGTAGAAAAAAATACAATTTATGATACTTATCAATGGCACTTAATCGATTTATATACACCATTAAGCAAAACAATTGTCTAAATGTCCAAATGATCACTTGTAGAAATGTACATACATGTGTGCAATATTTTTTTTTTCTTTTTACACTTGATGACATTTTTACAGGATTAAATAGTTCAGAATCAACAGATGCATTATAAATACTCTAATAGCTCAGGATATACTATAGGCTAGACTATAGAATAGAACAGACTATAGACTAGACTGTAGACTAGGCTATAGACTAGACTATAGACTAGACTATAGACTAGACTATAGACAGAGACTATAGACATAGACTATAGACTAGACTATAGACTAGACTATTGACTAGACTATAGACTAGACTATTACTAGACTATAGACTAGACTATAGACTAGACTATAGACTAGACTATAGACTAGACTATAGCTAGACTATAGACTAGACTATAGACTAACTATAGACTAGACTATAGACTAGACTATGACTAGACTATAGACTAGACTATAGACTAGACTATAGACTAGACTATAGACTAGACTATAGACTAGACTAGACTATAGACTAGACTATACTAGACTAGACTATAGACTAGACTATAGACTAGACTATAGACTAGACTATAGACTAGACTATAGACTAGACTATAGACTAGACTATAGACTAGACTATAGACTAGACTATAGACTAGACTATAGACTAGACTATAGACTGACTATAGACTAGACTATAGACTAGACTATAGACTAGACTATAGACTAGACTATAGACTAGACTAGAGACTAGACTATAGACTAGACTATAGACTAGACTATAGACTAGACTATAGACTAGACTATAGACTAGACTATAGACTAGACTATAGACTAGACTATAGACTAGACTATAGACTAGACTATAGACTAGACTATAGACTAGACTATAGACTAGACTATAGACTAGACTATAGACTAGACTATAGACTAGACTATAGACTAGACTATAGACTAGACTATAGACTAGACTATAGACTAGACTATAGACTAGACTATAGACTAGACTATAGACTAGACTATAGACTAGACTATAGACTAGACTATAGACTAGACTATAGACTAGACTATAGACTAGACTATAGACTAGACTATAGACTAGACTATAGACTAGACTATAGACTAGACTATAGACTAGACTATAGACTAGACTATAGACTAGACTATAGACTAGACTATAGACTAGACTATAGACTAGACTATAGACTAGACTATAGACTAGACTATAGACTAGACTATAGACTAGACTATAGACTAGACTATAGACTAGACTATAGACTAGACTATAGACTAGACTATAGACTAGACTATAGACTAGACTATAGACTAGACTATAGAACTAGACTATAGACTAGACTATAGACTAGACTATAGACTAGACTATAGACTAGACTACTAGACTAGACTATAGACTAGACTATAGACTAGACTATAGACTAGACTATAGACTAGACTATAGACTAGACGATAGACTAGACTACTATAGACTAGACTATAGACTAGACTATAGACTAGACTATAGACTAGACTATAGACTAGACTATAGACTAGACTATAGACTAACTATAGACTAGACTATAGACTAGACTATAGACTAGACTATAGACTAGACTATAGACTAGACTATAGACTAGACTATAGACTAGACTATAGACTAGACTATAGACTAGACTATAGACTAGACTATAGACTAGACTATAGACTAGACTATAGACTAGACATAGACTAGAACTAGACTATAGACTAGACTATAGACTAGACTATAGACTAGACTATAGACTAGACTATAGACTAGACTATAGACTAGACTATAGACTAGACCTATAGTACTAGACTATAGACTAGACTTACTAGACTATAGACTATGACTAAGGACTAGACTAGACTATAGACTAGACTATAGACTAGACTATAGACTAGACTATAGACTAGACTATAGACTAGACTATAGACTAGACTATAGACTAGACTATAGACTAGACTATAGACTAGACTATAGACTAGACTATAGACTAGACTATAGACTAGACTATAGACTAGACTATAGACTAGACTATAGACTAGACTATGACTAGACTATAGACTAGACTATAGACTAGACTATAGACTAGACTATAGACTACTAGACTATAGACTAGACTATAGACTAGACTATAGACTAGACTATAGACTAGACTATAGACTAGACTATAGACTAGACTAGACTAGACTATAGACTAGACTAACTAGACTATAGACTAGACTATAGACTAGACTATAGACTAGACTATAGACTAGACTATAGACTAGACTATAGACTAGACTATAGACTAGACTATAGACTAGACTATAGACTAGACTATAGACTAGACTATAGACTAGACTATAGACTACTATAGACTAGACTACTAGACTAGACTATAGACTAGACTATAGACTAGAACTATAGACTACACTATAGTGTATGGGCTAGTGTATAGACTGGACTACTTCATAGTCATATTTATATACTTATAGTCTGGACTAAAATTAAATTAATTTGAGCCAAATTTAAATAACCACATCTCAAAACATAAGAAGTAACCCATAACGTTAACACATTTCAGCAAAAATTAATCTTTATAAAACAAATATTTGTTCTATTAATTAACACACACCCCCAACAATCCCTTTCTATTTGTCAGCTAAGAAAAACTACTGTGTGAAAATAGTATTCGGTGTAACAATGTTAACGAATTATACGCAATATCAAATTGATGATTTGACTTGGCTACTTGTACACCGTAATACATCGAATGATCAGAGCTCAATTGATGCCAATGAAATGGTAAATATTCGTAAACAAAAGAAATGAAAATAAACAAATAAAATTGAATGAAATCACCGAAAAAAGCAAAAAAAAAAAAAAAAAAAAAAACAGACACCAACATACATACATACATATAGAAAAACAAACACCGAGACAATTGTATGTAATTCTTAATGTGAAATTTCACTTTCTTTTGTGACGACAACAACGATGACGATCGCGATGTTAATAATGTTAATGTTGAAACTTTGTATTATCATCATCATTCAATACATTGCTGGCGATGGAATACGAGTACTCCAACGACAATAGCAACTACTCTGCCACCGCTTACTTCCAGCATTATCATCTGCAGCAACAACATCAATAACAGCATCTTTAGTAAGTGTGTAGGGTAGCTGTATTTGTGTACAACAAAACAGCAACAGCATCAGTGTCAATAGTTTGTAGCGGCGGTAGTAGCTCACCCACTTACATTTTCATCATTTAACATAATCACCAATATGGAGTACACTACTCCATGTTTAATGTATGTAGTATGTTGTATAGAAATTAATGAAATGAGCATATGATTAGTGAAGTATTTAAAGGAATTATGCGAATTTTAAAGATCCTATAGAAGATTTTTGAAAAATTTTATTATTGAAGACGCTTTTCTTAAACTTTTCAAACATTTTCTCTTTTTATAAAAAAATTTCGAAATTTTCTCCTCTAACAGAATTTTTAGAAATTTTCTCTTTAAGAAAATTTTTGTTTTTCTGTTTTTCTCTTATAGAACATTTTTTTAAAATTTTCTCTTATAGAACATTCTTTTAAAATTTTCTTTTATAGAAAATTTTTGGAAATTTTCTTTTATAGAAAAATTTGGGAAATTTTCTTTTATAGAAAATTTTGGGAAATTTTCTTTTATAGAAAGTTTTGGGAAATTTTCTTTTATAGAAAATTTTGGGAAATTTTCTTTTATAGAAAATTTTGGGAAATTTTCTTTTATAGAAAATTTTGGGAAATTTTCTTTTATAGAAAATTTTGGGAAATTTTCTTTTATAGAAAATTTTGGGAAATTTTCTTTTATAGAAAATTTTGGGAAATTTTCTTTTATAGAAAATTTTTGGAAATTTCCTTTTATAGAAAATTTTTGGAAATTTCCTTTTATAAAAATTTTTGGAAATTTCTTTTATAGAAAATTTTTGAAATTTTCTTTTATAGAAAATTTTTTGAAATTTTCTTTTATAGAAAATTTTTGAAATTTTCTTTTATAGAAAATTTTGGGAAATTTTCTTTTATAGAAAATTTTGGGAAATTTTCTTTTATAGAAAATTTTGGGAAATTTTCTTTTATAGAAAATTTTTTGAAATTTTCTTTTATAGAAAATTTTTTGAAATTTTCTTTTATAGAAAATTTTTTGAAATTTTCTTTTATAGAAAATTTTTGGAAATTTTCTTTTATAGAAAATTTTTGGAAATTTTCTTTATAGAAAATTTTTGGAAATTTTCTTTTATAGAAAATTTTTGGAAATTTTCTTTTATAGAAAATTTTTGGAAATTTTCTTTTATAGAAAATTTTTGGAAATTTTCTTTTATAGAAAATTTTTGGAAATTTTCTTTTATAGAAAATTTTTGGAAATTTTCTTTTATAGAAAATTTTTGGAAATTTTCTATTATAGAAAATTTTTGGAAATTTTCTATTATAGAAAATTTTTGGAAATTTTCTTTTATAGAAAATTTTTGGAAATTTTCTTTTATAGAAAATTTTTGGAAATTTTCTTTTATAGAAAATTTTTGGAAATTTTCTTTTATAGAAAATTTTTGGAAATTTTCTTTTATAGAAAATTTTTGGAAATTTTCTTTTATAGAAAATTTTTGGAAATTTTCTTTTATAGAAAATTTTTGGAAATTTTCTTTTATAGAAAATTTTTGGAAATTTTCTTTTATAGAAAATTTTTGGAAATTTTCTTTTATAGAAAATTTTTGGAAATTTTCTTTTATAGAAAATTTTTGGAAATTTTCTTTTATAGAAAATTTTTGGAAATTTTCTTTTATAGAAAATTTTTGGAAATTTTCTTTTATAGAAAATTTTTGGAAATTTTCTTTTATAGAAAATTTTTAGAAATTTTCTTTTATAGAAAATTTTTGGAAATTTTCTTTTATAGAAAATTTTTGGAAATTTTCTTTTATAGAAAATTTTTGGAAATTTTCTTTTATAGAAAATTTTTGGAAATTTTCTTTTATAGAAAATTTTTGGAAATTTTCTTTTATAGAAAATTTTTGGAAATTTTCTTTATAGAAAATTTTTGGAAATTTTCTTTTATAGAAAATTTTTGGAAATTTTCTTTTATAGAAAATTTTTGGAAATTTTCTTTTATAGAAAATTTTTGGAAATTTTCTTTTATAGAAAATTTTTGGAAATTTTCTTTTATAGAAAATTTTTGGAAATTTTCTTTTATAGAAAATTTTTGGAAATTTTCTTTTATAGAAAATTTTTGGACATTTTCTTTTATAGAAAATTTTTGGACATTTTCTTTTATAGAAAATTTTTGGAAATTTTCTTTTATAGCAAATTTTTGGAAATTTTCTTTTATAGCAAATTTTTGGAAATTTTCTCTTTTTGTAGAAAACTTTCGAAATTTTACTCTCTTTTAATAGAAATCTACCGAAAAAAATTTCCCCGTTATTTTGATAAATAATTACAGTTTTCCAACAGATGTTCTATAGGGTGTACATTTTACACCACTAATATCAGATACTAAAGCATGGAAAGAAGCTCATCTTGGTAACATACAAGGCTACTGCTGTTTGTTGTATTTTTTTAACCAAAGCTCTCCTACTTACTTACTCCTTTGCCAGTGTACATTGACCTTTACCGTATTAGTGGCCAGAGTTGGTAGCGTTTTGGCTCTTATTGTTGTTTTTAAAGTTGTAAGTATTGTTGCGTTGTTATAAGAGCATTTAGCTCTAGTAAGTATTTTTTGGCTACTGTGACCATAGAAAAGTTGCAACAACAACATCTTAAAAAAAAAAACAATTTTCGCTAAAATGCTAAAAATGGCAATTTCTTGCAACAAATCAAGGTGACTGGGCATCAAGATAAAACCGACATAACAAACGATTTAACAAACATTCGTTTTCGTTTACCACCAAAAACAACAACAACAATTCTCATTGTTTCGCTATATTGTATTACTTTTTTCGCGTTTTTTTCGTCTTTTCTCTCTCTCTCTTCTAGCAGTATAGACTATCAAATCGATGTTTGAATAAATAAAAATATGCGCCAGCACATTAGTATGGCTGGTCGTCGTTTTGGTTTTGTTGACTAGTTCCCTGCCTGCTTACCGCTCTGCCACTGAGTCAGATGTCGCACTTTTCAGTTGGTGATGACAATAGTCAAAAGACAACCGTTAAAGCCAAATTTGGGTTAGAAAGAAAGAAAGAAATGATTGGTTGCAACATTGTTCATTTCTGTTTGTAGTTAGTATGTTTGCATTTGTAATACTCTGAACTTTGAAAATTAATTTATGCTTAAGTCAAAATAAGAAATTATATGTTGATATATGGACATATACACGTAAGATAAGTCAATATATTAGCAGTTATATATTTAATATATATTATATATTTATATACTTATTATACCAGTTTAGACAAGTTGTTTATCCCTTTCCTAAATTAACTTGTTTAAACATGCTTCTCTAATAAGAACACAAAAGAACTCCTTCTTGCGATATTTCTTTAGTCTTATATTTTAGGTTCATAAATAAAATTTCAGAAATTTCGAAAATATTTTACAAAAATTTTACTTTTAATATAATTATTTTCAAAAATTTGTCTTTGTATAGAAATTTTTCGAAAATGTCTTTTTGTCTTTTAATAGAAAATTTTTCAAAATTGTCTCTTTATATAATTTTTTTCGAGAATTTCTCTTTTTATAGAACATTTTTCTCCTATAAATTTTTCAAAATTTTTCTAAAATTTCTCTTCTAATAGAAATTTTTCGAAAATTTCTCTTTGAATAGAAATTTTGTCAAAAACTTTTGTAATAGAAAATTATTCCAAAATGTCTCTTTTTATCGAAAATTTCTGTTTTAATAGATTTTTTCGAACATCGAAATTTTAATAGAAATTTTTTTTAAAATTTCTTTTTAAAGAAAATATTTCGAATATTTTACGAAAATTTTTCATTTAATATAATTTTTTTCGAAAAATTCTCTTTTAATAGAAACTTTTCGAAAACTTTTTAAAAAAAAAATTTTCGAAAATATATAAAAATTTTTCAAAAATTTCTCTTTGAACAGAAATTTTTTCAAAAACTTTTCTTTTAATAGAAAATTTTTCCAAAATGTCTCTTTCTCTTTTTATGAAAAATTTTAGATAATTTCTTTTGAATAGATTTTTTTCGAAAATGTCTCTTTGACATCGAAATTTTAATAGATATTTTTCAAAAATTTCTATTTATAGAAAATATTTCGAATATTTTATGAAAATTTTTCTTTTAATAGAAATTTTTTCGAAAATTTCTCTTTGAATAGACCTTTTTCGAAAACGTCTCCTTAACATCGAAAATTTGTATTTTAATAGAAAATTTTTCGAAAACATCTCTTTTTATAGAAAATTTTTCTAAAATATCTCTTTTTATAGAAATTTTTTTGCGAAAATTTCTCCTTGAATAACAAACAAAAGAAAAATTTTCGAAAATTTCTCTTTTAATAAAAATTTTTTTGAAAATTTCTCTTTAAATAAAATTTTTTCGAAAATATCTCTTTATATAGAATTTTTTCAAAAAATTTTCTTTTAATAGAAAATATTTCTAAAATTCTCTTTATCTTTTTATTGAAAATTTCTCCATGGATAGAACTTTTTTCGAAAATGTCTCCTTGAAATCGAAAATTTGTCTTTTAATAGAAATGTTTTCAAAAATGTATTTTTAAAAATTTCTCTGTTAATGAAAATATTTCAAAAATTTATTTTTTAGCAGAAAATATTTCGAAAATTGCTCTTTAAATAAAATGTTTTTCTAAAATTTCTCTTGAATAGAAACATTACTCTTAAATAGAAAATTTTTCGGAACATTTTTCTTTCTATAGAAAATTTTGTTGAAATTGATGAAATTTTTTTGAAAATTTCACTTTTTTAGAATTTTTTTTGTCAAAAATGTCTATTTTTTTCCAAAATTTTACTTTTACTTTTCTTTCTTCCTTATAAACAAAATACGTCTAATAAAATATGAAAACAAATTATGGTGAATCATTAAATTCTTTACCATAAACATAATTTAGTTTATAACAAAAAAATAAGAAAAATTTACTTTACTTAAACAAGAAGATAAATCGATTTTAAGTAGTTGGTGGCTGTAGTCTTGAAATATGTCAAATTAACACGCCTAAAATATTGCACGAAAATATTGATTGATATACTTTTTGGCCAACAAGTGATTTTACTAGACATTTTTCGTCAGTATTTTCTTGCTATGCTACTTTATAATAAGTAAAAGTTTGATGGATTTTTATAAAGATTTTTTTTTATAATTTTTTTGCTAAGAAAGAAAATTTATACGCAATAATTTATGTATTCCAAAATAGCCAGAAGTATTTATTGAAATTTCACTTCACAAATTGGCACGTATAGTTTTATTTTACTTTTTTTTCGGTTTTTGACAGAAGTTAGTAGGTTTAATTTTAACAAAGGCACACACACACACACACACAATCGTCCGTACGAGTATCGAGTATATACTTGAACAGCAGTCAGTGCAGCAGTTTGTTGTATTCCTGCACTTGAATCAAAAGTAAGTAACTAATCTGGTCATACAAGTGGTAAGATGAAGAATGGCGCCCCATAAGTAAAATATGTGTATAAAGGAATTTATTTTATAACCATATATACATACATACCAAAATACGTACATATATATAAACTCCTATATATGAGTACTTGCTGAACTGTAGCCGCTAAAACAAACATACATATAAACAGATTGGATGAATCAATGGATATGTGTACCTTACAACCATTATGAGAGCAAGCTGTATCAGTTCCAGAAACAACAGCAACAACAACAACTCCACCAACATCATCAACGGCTGCACTACAACAAAAACAACAACACCATTATTGAACAGTATCAAAGTTATTGTAGTTGCCGGCAGTTCTGAAACAAAATCCAACCAACAGAAAAAAAAACCAAAATAAATAAAACGGAAAAAAACTTAAAAGAAATATTGTATATAAACTTTCATTTTCAAATCAATGATGTCTGGTAACTGCCAGATTGCTGGTGTGTTTTTCGTTTAGTTTTGTTGGTTGGTCTACCTGACTGTTTGTTGTTCGCTCATCGATAAAAAAAAAAATGTGATGTGAACGAAATGAAAAGTGAAAATTTAATTGAATAAATCAAAATACTTGCGATTATTCGGACATAACAAAAAACTTAAATAAACTGATAAACTGATGTAAAAAAGTCAATGCAAGTCAGAAAAAAAAAACGTCGAAAAAAATACACACACATTGTGAGAAGAAATTGACTGAATTATCAAAATATATGATGTTGAAAAATTATTATTTCACAAGTTTTGGTAATAGTCAAGAGCTTTGCCTGATAAATATTATTGTGGCAATGTGTTACAAGCAACTTGAGATCTTTAGTTGAAAATTCTTAAACAACTTTTAAAATTTACAATATAAGATTGCTTGAGAATCTTGAATTTATGTTTGACTATAATTCAAAATCTAACAATTTTAATGTTGCACTCTTGACCGTAGATTTTATCTAATTTATGTACCTCCATATAAAGTCAAGAACTACTTACATATGAATCCAGATATATACATACATATGTAAGTGGACAATACGTCAAATACATACTACTATAGTCAAGACTACGGACCAGACTATAGTCTATAGCATAGACCAGACCGTAGTATTGATTATAAACTAAGTTCAGACTACAGTCTGGATCATAGCCCATACTAAAGTCAAGACTATAGACCAGACTATGGTCTAGACTATTGACCTCACTATAATCAGAACTACAGACTATAGACTAGACAACAGAGTAGACTATAACAAGACGATAGACTAGACGATAGACTAGACGATAGACTAGAATATAGACTAGACTAGACTAGACTAGACTATAGACTAGACTATAGACTAGAATATAGACTAGAATATAGACTAGACTATGGACTAGACTATCGACTAGACTATCGACTAGACTATCGACTAGACTAGACTACAGACTATACTATAGACTAGACTATAGCCTAGACTATAGACTAGACTATAGACTAGACTATAGACTAGACTATAGACTAGACTATAGACAAGACTATAGACAAGACTATAGACTAGAATATAGACTAGAATATAGACTAGACTATAGACTAGACTATAGACTAAAATATAGACTAGACAATAGACTAGAATATAGACTAGACTATAGACTAGACTATAGACTAGACTATAGACTAAAATATAGACTAGACTATAGACTAGACTATAGACTAGACTATAGACTAGACTATAGACTAGACTATAGACTAGACTATAGACTAGACTATAGACTAGACTATAGACTAGACTATAGACTAGACTATAGACTAGACTATAGACTAGACTATAGACTAGACTATAGACTAGACTATAGACTAGACTATAGACTAGACTATAGACTAGACTATAGACTAGACTATAGACTAGACTATAGACTAGAATATAGACTAGACTATAGACTAGACTATAGACTAGACTATAGACTAGACTATAGACTAGACTATAGACTAGACTATAGACTAGACTATAGACTAGACTATAGACTAGACTATAGACTAGACTATAGACTAGACTATAGACTAGACTATAGACTAGACTATAGACTAGACTATAGACTAGACTATAGACTAGACTATAGACTAGACTATAGACTAGACTATAGACTAGACTATAGACTAGACTATAGACTAGACTATAGACTAGACTATAGACTAGACTATAGACTAGACTATAGACTAGACTATAGACTAGACTATAGACTAGACTATAGACTAGACTATAGACTAGACTATAGACTAGACTATAGACTAGACTATAGACTAGACTATAGACTAGACTATAGACTAGACTATAGACTAGACTATAGACTAGACTATAGACTAGACTATAGACTAGACTATAGACTAGACTATAGACTAGACTATAGACTAGACTATAGACTAGACTATAGACTAGACTATAGACTAGACGATAGACTGACTATAGACTAGACTATAGACTAGACTATAGACTAGACTATAGACTAGACTATAGACTAGACTATAGACTAGACTATAGACTAGACTATAGACTAGACTATAGACTAGACTATAGACTAGACTATAGACTAGACTATAGACTAGACTATAGACTAGACTATAGACTAGACTATAGACTAGACTATAGACTAGACTATAGACTAGACTATATACTAGACTATAGACTAGACTATAGACTAGACTATAGACTAGACTATAGACTACTATAGACTAGACTATAGACTAGACTATAGACTAGACTATAGACTAGACTATAGACTAGACTATAGACTAGACTATAGACTAGACTATAGACGAGACTATAGACTAGACTAGACATACAGACTAGACTATAGACTAGACTATAGACTAGACTATAGACTAGACTATAGACTAGACTACTAGACTAGATAGACTATAGACTATAAGACTAGACTATAGACTAGACTATAGACTAGACTATAGACTAGACGATAGACTAACTATGACTAGACTATAGACTAGACTATAGACTAGACTATGACTAGACTATAGACTAGACTATAGACTAGACATAAGACTAGACTATAGACTAGACTATAGACTAGACTATAGACTAGACTATAGACTAGACTATAGACTAGACTATAGACTAGACTATAGACTAGACTATAGACTAGACTATAGACTAGACTATAGACTAGACTATAGACTAGACTATAGACTAGACTATAGACTAGACTAGACTATAGACTAGACTATAGACTAGACTATAGACTAGAACTATAGACTAGACTATAGACTAGACTATAGGACTAGACTATAGACTAGACTATAGACTAGACTATAGACTAGACTATAGACTAGACTATAGACTAGACTATAGACTAGACTAGACTAGACTATAGACTATACTATAGACTAGACTATAGACTAGACTATGGACTAGACTATAGACTAGACTATAGACTAGACTATGGACTAGACTATAGACTAGACTATAGCTAGACTATAGACTAGACTATAGACTAGACTATAGACTAGACTATAGACTAGACTAAACGTGTAGTATTTTTAAGACTAGACCATAGTCAACACTATAGACTAGACTATATACTAAACTATAACCTAGAGTAAAAACAGAACTGTAGACTAGATCATAGACCAGATAGTTTTCTAGACTATAAATCCGATTATAAACATGTCTAGCTATAGAGAAAACTATAGCATGCAGACAAAAACTATTGTATCGACCAACTCCTTACCGAATTATCCTCTTCAATGTCAAAATCGGTATTACATCGGAATTATATCCAAAAGTCATACAATGAAATACTTTTTTTAATCATAATCTTAAAACCTCTTAAAATTTACAAATCTACTAAAGAAACTAACTAGTCCAAATGTATGTATTTTTGGCAACAACTTTTCTTCGAAAAAATGCCCAATATTTAAATCCTTATTTTCATTTTTCTCTATTTTCTACAAACCACTTTATTATAAATAATATATGATAATGACCATACTTAATGCCAAATAATTTTTCACCTTATCTTATTTATTTCTTAATAATTTCTTTCTTTTCTTAAATAGAAAAAAGATTTTTGTCATTTCATTAAAATTTTCAATTTGGTTACAACCACAATAGAAATGAAAACAAAAAAAAATGTGTAAATATACACAAACATAAACGAACCGCTTAATTCTGACCAAATTGGTAAAACTCATTTTAATAAGTGAAAATTTCGTTATGTCCAAATAAGTTACTCTTGCCAAATGTCGTTTGATATTCAATATAAAACCATAAGACAACAAAATTTAACCCGTAAACAAACAATATTATGCCAAAAGATTGAGGAAAATACAAAAACAAAGAAATAAAATAAAATTGCTCATTGATGGTTGTTCATTCATATATGAACAGATGAAAAATATGTTTAATGCTTCTCGTACTGGTTCAATATTTAGTTTTTTTTTAGAAAAAAAAATACGCGTGATAGATACTTTACTTATATGCTGCTCTTAGCTTGTTTTGGTTTTGTGTTTCTCATTGTGTTCATCGTCGTTGTTGTTTTTTTTCAGCACTAGAGTTCATTGCATTCATATGGATTAATGTGACACTTTCTTGAAGAGGCTAATTTGAGAAAAACCAAAACAGACAAAATTTGAAAAAAAAAAAATAAAAATAATAAACTGCAAGATACATTTTCTACTTCTCTGTAAGATGTTTGCTAGTTGTTTCTGGATCCAGTATAAAATGGTTTCCCTTTTCATAAAAGTAAAACTGCATTCATACTCGTACACAAATATGCATGTGTTGCAAGTAATTTATATTAGTCCGATCAGGGGTTTCCATAAATTTTTTCAATAGGAGGTTAACACCACCAGCACTAACTAACTAACTAACTAACTAACTAACTAACTAACTAACTAACTAACTAACTAACTAACTAACTAACTAACTAACTAACTAACTAACTAACTAACTAACTAACTAACTACTAACTAACTAACTAACTAACTAACTAACTAACTAACTAACTAACTAACTAACTAACTAACTAACTAACTAACTACTACTAACTAACTAACTAACTAACTAACTAACTAACTAACTAACTAACTAACTAACTACTAACTAACTAACTAACTAACTAACTAACTAACTAACTAACTAACTAACTAACTAACTAACTACTAACTACTAACTAACTAACTAACTAACTAACTAACTAACTAACTACTAACTAACTAACTAACTAACTAACTACTAACTAACTAACTAACTAACTAACTAACTAACTAACTAACTAACTAACTAACTAACTAACTAACTAACTAACTAACTAACTAACTACTAACTAACTAACTAACTAACTACTAACTAACTAACTAACTAACTAACTAACTAACTAACTAACTAACTAACTAACTAACTAACTAACTAACTAACTAACTAACTAACTAACTAACTACTAACTAACTACTAACTAACTAACTAACTAACTAACTAACTAACTAACTAACTAACTAACTAACTAACTAACTAACTAACTAACTAACTAACTAACTAACTAACTAACTAACTAACTAACTACTACTAACTAACTAACTAACTAACTAACTAACTAACTAACTAACTAACTAACTAACTAACTAACTAACTAACTAACTAACTAACTAACTAACTAACTAACTAACTAACTAACTAACTAACTAACTAACTAACTAACTAACTAACTAACTAACTAACTACTAACTAACTAACTAACTAACTAACTAACTAACTAACTAACTAACTAACTAACTAACTAACTAACTAACTAACTAACTACTAACTAACTAACTAACTAACTAACTAACTAACTAACTAACTAACTAACTAACTAACTAACTAACTAACTAACTAACTAACTACTAACTAACTAACTAACTAACTAACTAACTAACTAACTAACTAACTAACTAACTAACTAACTAACTAACTAACTAACTAACTAACTAACTAACTACTAACTAACTAACTAACTAACTAACTAACTAACTAACTAACTAACTAACTAACTAACTAACTAACTAACTAACTAACTAACTAACTAACTAACTAACTAACTAACTAACTAACTAACTAACTAACTAACTAACTAACTAACTAACTAACTAACTAACTAACTAACTACTAACTAACTAACTAACTAACTAACTAACTAACTAACTAACTAACTAACTAACTAACTAACTAACTAACTAACTAACTAACTACTAACTAACTAACTAACTAACTAACTAACTAACTAACTAACTAACTAACTAACTAACTAACTAACTAACTAACTAACTAACTAACTAACTAACTAACTAACTAACTAACTACTAACTAACTAACTACTAACTAACTAACTAACTAACTAACTAACTCTCAGTTTTGTTTCGGATTTTCGCTTATATCTCCGTTATATGTGGAGGGATTTTGCTGATTTTAAATAGCAAACTTTTTGAAAGCATGCTTGATAGAATTATAAAAGATTTGGAAGATCTGGGGTCTTCAGAAAACTGATTTCAACAGTCAGACGGACAAGGTTTAATTGGAGCCAGATTATATATTCTACGTGGTCGGAAATGACAAACTTATATATACCCTTTCACAAAGGGTATACAAAGCGGTTATAAATGTAAACTTTCGTATCATTCATGGATATAAAATTTTTTCTATTTAAAAAAAGTAGAAACCAAGCAAAACTATTTCAACACGAAGTACATAACTATTCTCATGCAGTCCAACGTATTCATGGGGTCTTCTACTGATCGTATCATTCTATATTATAAATTTAAACTTATTAATTTACGATCATTCCATTATGGAAAACATCATATGTTTTAAGATATGTTTTGTATCTATGTATGTTTATCTATATATAAAGTTTTCATTTATAATGTGAACATATAAAAGTGGGTTACTGGCGCTTATTTGGTTATAAGATCGTGTCTTTAGATCACTATCACAAATAGGAAAAACAAATTTTTTACTTTTTTGAGATATAGTATAGAGGAACAAAATCTAAATGTATATTTAAAGAGTATTTATTTTTATAAATTTCTTGGTATCTCGTTAAAGGGCAACAAAAGTCTATTGTATTTAGATTTAGCAATTAAAAAGGGAGAGTTACTGAATAATTGTTACACAAATAAAAATAAATTTAATTTCAATTTCATCTACAATAAAAACAGGTCTATATATAAAATTAGCAATTGATTGGCTTGTTGTTAAACATCTTCCTGATTTATGTTAATGTTAAAAATTGTCCTCTTACAAATTTTTTTAGTGATCATATGAAATGTATGATTTTTTTCTGTTAATTTATTTATAACTTTAATTCATGTTGACAACTTAAACAAGTTTTATTATTTTAAAGCAGATGTCACTCAAAGTCACGTTTTTTTATTAAGAAAAAAAAAAGCGTAAATGAAAATGAAATTTCACTTATCTATCTTCCACAACAAGTATTTTTTGTATCTACTGTACTGCTGCATATGGAATATAAGGTGACAAATGTAGGAGACATTTATTTCATTTTTTTTTATTATTAGTTTTTTTCTGTCTGTCACCCAGTGATAAACTCTAAAAGTAAGGAAAAAAAATTATAGGCATGTTTCTATGAAAAATAATTTGCATAATTTTTAATTTGCAGGAAAGACAAATGATACTAATGAAATGGAAAGTTACAGAAAATAATTCAGTAAATATATAATATTGTTAGCATCACTCTTTTTAGTAGAGTATTCTATAGTCTCGACTATAGTGTAGTCTATAGTCTTGACTATAGTCTGTAGTCACGACTATAGAGTAGTCTATAGTCTCAACTATGGAGTAGTTTATAGTCTCTACTATATAGAAGTCCATTATCAACTATAGAGTAGTCTATACTCTCGACTATATAGTAGTGTATAGTCTCGACTACAGAGTAGTCTATAGTCTCCACTTTAGAGTTGTGTATAGCCACATCTGTAGAATATTATATAGTCTCGACTATAGCGAAGCCTATAGTCTCGACTATATAGTTATCTATAGTCTCTACTATATAGTATTCTATAGTCTCGACTATAGAGTAATCTATACTCTCAGCTATAGAGTAGTCTATAGTCGAGACTATAGATTACTCTACAGCTGAGTATCTACTATAGAGTAGTCTATAGGCTCGACTATATAGTAGTCTATAGGCTCGGCTATAGAGTAGTCAATGGTCTCGACTATGAAGTAGTCTATAGTAGCGTTTATAGAGTAGTCTATATTTTCGACTATAGAGTAGTTTATAGTCTCGTCTATAAAGTAGTCTACACCCTACAAACATTTGGAAGATATCGTCCATAGAAGATATCAAAGCAATATTAAATTTTTATAATTTGGAAGAAAATCATCCAAGCAATATTTTTTTGATATCGCAATCTTAATATTTAAAAGTAAAATCGGCAATAAACAATAAAAATATTTAAATTAATATTTTTTTGATTTTGTAAAGTATTTTTGTTGCCAAATTGTTGTATTTATTTCTGTAAGAGGATTTTCATCCTACGCAATACGTTTAGGATATCGTTATGTTATCGCATAGATGATATTATAGCAATAAAAATATTTTTTTCAAACTTCAAAATATTTTCAAAATAAGAAAAAAACTAATTTTTTTAAATAAATCTTACTACAATAAGTTAATACGCGATAAATCAAGACGACATCATTACAATGGTAATTTATGCTTGGAAAAATGTAAGTTTATCTTTATTTTCACATAAAAAATGGATAGTCATGATGTTTTGGTTTTCAGAGTACTTAAAAGAAATCAATATTAAAAGAATCTTCCTTTGGGTAAAACAAAATTGTGCTGGGGAAACGTTAATTTGGCATATTTATATTAATATATTTTCCATATTGTAATATTTTATTGCTAACACTAATAAATGTGTCTTCAAATTGCCAATTTTTTAATTTCTTATACTTTTCTTCCTAAAGATAATAGGAGAATATCTCCAATATATCTTCCAGACGATTATCTGAATATATCTTCTTATTTTCACCATGCTGATTATCTAGCAATGTCTCTTTTTTGTCTTCTAGGAGTATTGCTTTCGTATTGCTTAGAAGTATCCCCCTGGCAGCACAATCTCTCCCGAAGGAGGTATCTTCCGCAATACAAATATGATTGTTGCCGCAATAATTTTTTTCTTCTAAGCAATACGAATTCGTATCGTTTTCGTATCTTCTTGCTTGTAGGGCAGTCTTGACCATATACTGGGCTATAGTCTCGACTACCGAGTAGTTTATAGTCTCGACAATATAGTAGTCTATAGTCTTGACTATAGTCTCGACTATAGCAGGGACTATATTCTCTTAAAAAGAGTAGTAAAAAGAGTAGCCTTCAGTCTCGACTATATATTACAATTCAGCTTTGAGTATCGTGTACATAACAGCCTCGACTAAATAGTAATCATGATTATAGAAAACTCTCCGACTCAACTATAGAGAGGCCTATAGCATCTACCATATAGTTGACAATAATTTTTATCAATAATTTGTCTATAACCTCGACTATGAGTAGTTGACAGTGCATCCTCTATTCAAACTTAAATTAAAACAAAATTCTATAAGATTGAATGCTTTAATCAATTTTAACACTAATAAGTCATTTAAAAGGGAAACAAATCATCAAATAAAATCCATAAAATATAAACATTATACATATTTTTAAATTAATTAAAAAATATTACAACATTTGACATTCAAAGATATCTTGTGACTCCATTTGTGTAATGGATGTAATTGCAACATAAGTGCATGTATGGTAGAGCTGCTACTAACGTTTGGCAGTTTTTGTTTTCTGTCAGTGAACAGTTGTTGGTTTTTTTTGTTGGATTTTTTTCTGGTCTCCAATTTTTCATTAGATTTTTAATTTTAGTTTTTTTTCTATGGCTTTCGAATAAAATTTACTGTTAACTTTGCAAATATAATGATAAATAGTTTTAACATTTGACTGCAATTAACACATAAAGTTGTGCTGTCTAGTGACAATAAGGTGTGGAAGTGCAGGTAAATACAAATGCATGTCAATGCATGCA
This sequence comes from Lucilia sericata, assembly GCF_015586225.1. Classification (NCBI taxonomy): domain Eukaryota; kingdom Metazoa; phylum Arthropoda; class Insecta; order Diptera; family Calliphoridae; genus Lucilia; species Lucilia sericata. The sequence continues at coordinate 70,696 of NW_023995267.1, forward strand.
ATATGGCTTTTTTCTTGAAGATATTAAATTTGCACACATGTTTACCAAGCTTTGATTTATATAGTTCAACAAACTTTTTAGCTACTCGTGGAAATATTTGTCATATTTGGAATATTTAAAAGAATGCATTACATTTGAATGAATATAAACTTTAAACAATTACATTTAAATATATTTAAAATGCCAATCATTAAGTTTTGTTTGCTTTGGAAGGAATGTCTAAATGAATGTATGTGAGTTTAAATAAATCATGTATGTGTCTTAAGTCTTTTGTTTTGCTGCTACTCTTGCAAGTGTAGTGCCAGCCTGCCATTCAGTTGTATACATTGCGCAATTTCTATTTAAAACTTTTTCCGCAATTCAAGGTCAAACTGACGTCCCATGTTTAACATGTCAATTTCATATTTACTCGTTGCCATAAGATTCGTTCGTTTTAACATCATTTGTAGTTTTTCTCCCAGGCTTTTAAATAATTTAACAAAAAAATAGTTTTTTCTTTCTTTTTTTTGTTAAACCATAAAATTGATGCGTGCTTGGCATTAAAATTATTTAGTTATTTATTTATATTGTATAATAAAGGAAATATTATTTAATAATCATTATTATTTATATCTTTTACTTAACTAATGATTGTGAAAAGGAATTTTAAAATGGAAAATTTTTAAATTTTTTCTCATTATTATTTTTGAATATTAATTCCACTACTTTTATGTGAATTTAAAATTTATTTTTACTGAAATGTTTATAATTCAAAAAAAATGTTCTTTTAATTTAATGTCCTAACATGATTTACTGAATAGATATTAAATATTTAATAACAATTTTCCTATTTACCTGTTAGCCACACTCCATGTCTACAATTTGCTCTCACCAAAGATCCATATCAAAAAATTCAAAAACACCAAAATTGACTACGACAACACAACTGCGTCGAAAAAAAACACATTTAATTTAATAAAAAAATATATTAACACAATTTAAAAATTTGTTAACTACTGTTTGCAGTTTACCATTTACAATCGAATCTCAAAAACTATTAATTTTAAGTGCGTGTATATAAATTGAAATTTATTTCCTGTTGCACACTTTTCACCAAGATGCTGGTTAAAGATGCCATAGAAATAATATATGTTTTAAATCCCAAAAAATTGTTAATATAGAAAGTTGTCAATAAATCAAGTCAACAAAAAAAACCAAGAAAATCATCTTGTTTATAAATACTAGATTGGTATATCTGGGCAAATTCAGAAGTTATAATTTAAATTTATATACAGAAAATAACAAATATGTCAGCTTTTATTAGACTGGTTCGTTCTCTATTAAAATTTAGGTTCAGTAAACATGTAAATGAAGATATTAGCCATTTAGTAAAGCTTGACCATATATATTCAATATCAAGGCTGACTTGGCTTCGCAATTCGGCGGGTATAAAGTTAGATCCTATTAAGATATTTGGTGACAATAATGCAAAATAGGGTCAAATTTTTAATAATACTGGTCAAATCTGCATGTGTTTGGTACTCAATTAAAAACCGTAATCTCCTTTATCCACTGTTCGATCAGAGTAAGATGATTGGCACTAAGTTATAATGGTCTTCGGGCTGCAGTATAGATCTGTTGTATTTATTAACCCATGAAGGAAAACCTCAATTACAAAGTATGCTTTTCTAAAGAATTGATCCACGCTGAATTAGTATTTGTCCCAACATTGTTCCCCCTCGGGGGCATGTTACTTGAATGGATCTTCTCCGATCTTGGTGTTATTACAAGTAGTGCTACCAGTACCTCTAGTCTGTCGGGAATATAAACGAGTAATGTTCAAATGTATCATTGGCATTTAGTTGGAATGATTTGACATAGGGTCGAACCAGAGAACCACATAATATGGTACCATGGGAACTAGTAGCCCACAGGGCAGAGTTTCGGACATTATCTTCTCCCGGATATTGGAGAGGTTCCTTAGGATATGGTTGAAGCCCAACCGCGGGAAGATAATGTTGATTAAAAGACTAATGCACGGTAAAGTCTATAATTCGGGATAATTTCAGTGCTGTTGGCTGAGTATTGGAAATCAGTTGGGGGGATGAATGAGAAACTCACCCATCTATATACCTAGAATGAGTGAATGGGATATTTTTCTCAATGAGTGTGTCAGCTGAATGAGAAGTATGCTGGGTTAAATGGTGATGGATGTAATGCCATTGATTGATTAATTGACTAAGGGGGCACCAAGCACTACGACCCATGTTAAGATCTTTTGTGCAGCCCTTTCGGTTCACCATTGGAGATTTAGTTCACGTATGAATCTTAATGTTCTAGACGGTGAGAGATTGAATATTTCATTAGGCGAAAGAAAAGCGCCTCCTAGAATACTCACTCTAAGAGGCCATAATGGCTAACAGTCACAAAGTACATGTTCTGAGGTTTCATCATGCATTTCGCAGAATCTGCAAGAAACTATATCAAAATATAAGAATTTTTGTCATTGCCTTGTATTATTGCACCAGCATGCAAAAAATTATAATTTTTGTACGAAATTTTCAGAGGTTATCTCGGATTTTTGCTCATAACTTCGTTATTTGTTGACCGTTTTTGTTGATTTTAAGTAGAAAACCTGTCGAAAACATGTATTGATTTAGATCCCAAAGATGTCTGGGGTCTTCAGAAAATTTATTTCCAAAGACAGGCAGATTGACAAGTTGTATATTGTTAATGTTTTGCTATTGCCAAAGTTAAGAGCAGCGTCAGGGATGGAAGTTTGCGTGTGCTGAAAAATTAAAAAAAAAAAACAATATATTTTTAAAGTACACTGAAGGTTATACAAGATACGATTAATAAGTATATTTATTTTAAAGTTCTTTTTGGAACCAGTCTAGTATAAATTGAATTTGAATTTGTTCATATCTAAATGAAAATAATTTATTATACCGCATGTATTTAACTATAGCAATTTACCACACTAGATTTATGTATTTTTCTTAGATGATATCATGATGTATGGATAGATGAAATTGTAGATTTTTCAATTGCACAAAAAAAAATTTGCGAGAAAAAGTGTGACTTTGAGTTTTATTGATTTGTACGTAGAATGTAATATAATATTTGTGGGAAGATTAATTTAAAATTTGAAGATGAGTCAACAGTTTGTGCTATTTTATGGTGTTAAAATTCTCTTAACTTAATAAGTAACCTATTAAGATTAAAAAATTGTTCTTTAACTTTTGCACAGCTGAACTCTAAACTCACTTCATAAGTAAGCAATGACCATAAAAAATCTCAGTTTATTTCTTTAGTATCCTTTGCTGATAAACTTAAGTCATTAAAGCGATAAATATCATTACTATCGGAACATAATATCAAAATAATTTTGTAATAGTTTTATTAGTTTTCTCGTCACTTTTCAGTTGTTGTTAATTAATTGAAATAATCATGTAAACAATAATTGATAACAATCACTGTTTGTGCAATGATAATTCTCATGAAATATTTCAGCATAAGCTGGTAATTATTTACATCAGAAGATGGCAACTAGTAGTAAATGTTTTAATAGTACAACATTCCAATTTATATATAAATACTTATACTTACATAGTTTTGTGTGCGTATATAGTGTTAATTAATTATTATTTTTATATGGTTGGACTTCAATGACCACAATTTAAAACAAGCCTGGCTTAGCTGCACCTAGATATTTGCAACAGCAGCTATAGTATTGCAACCATCATTCCCTTATGCTTTAGCAGCAACTGGTGTTGGGTATTATTTTTAAAAAATTTTTTTGTTTATCTTCTTTTAAACACGAAAATTGAAACATGTGTGAATAGAAACATTTGAAACTCTATACATGATTTGTTATTTATGTGTGTGTGTCTAAGGTGTCAACATTAAAATGTTGAAAATATTGTTAGTCAGTCAGTTGGTCATAATTTTGTATAACCTGCATTCAAGGCATCCAATATTAACTAAAACTAAAGTTTCTCTTATCTTAAATGTGTGGCTGAAGACTCCAGCTATCATCTATCTACCCATCCATCCATCCGTTCATTCATCTATCTAAACATCCATCCATCTATCGCATCTTGTCAGCCAACAAAACAACCTGCCTGCCTTCAAACTGACAAGTCATTTAAACATTTATATTTTATAGTCAAAGTGAAAATGAAAGTTTTTTTTTTCTGCAAAAATTTTCGAGCAAAACTACGCATACATTATGAAGAAGAAGAAGAAGAAAATAACCAATTTAATTATTAAACATTTTCGCACCAATTTAATAAAGACATAATGTTTGTTATGTGTGACATTAGTGGTTGTAGAGTGGCAGTGGCTGTAACTTTGGGAGTTACTCTTACAGTAGTGATTTTGGTGTTGGCGTTGGTGCTGATGCTGGTGGCGAAGAAATTTTGATTTAATATGTCAATACGCCATAAAGTGTTTTGAAAAGTTTATCATTAAAATTTAAAAAAAAAAACTTTTACAAAGTAATACAACAAACTTTCAACAATTATGTTTATTGACCAATCCTTAGTAGAAGTTTTTTTGTTGTTGTTTTATATTCATAGCTACTAAATTATATTTTCTTTAGTTGTCAAAACATGGTTTGTATATAGTTATCGGATACACTCATGAAAAGTTGGGGTTTCTAGGTAAAATGAAAATATGATGAGATATAAAATGAATACGATTATCCTGTTAAAGTCCCAGGATAGATGTATTTTACAAAAGATATCGACGAGCATTTTGCAAATCTTTGAGATAGTGAAATAAACTTTTGAGAATCAAGATCACAGGGATATTGAAAATATGCCCTCTAATACGATTATCCTGTTCAGTGTTAGAACTAAACCTCAAGTCCCAGGGCAGATGTATTTTACACAAGAAATCGACGAGCATTCTGCAAATCTTTAAGATAGTGAAATAAACTTTTGAGAATCAAGATCACAGGGATATTAAAAATATGCCCTCTAAAGTAGAGGGTTGAATAACAAAGTTAAACTTAGGCTCTTATCAATTGTTTCCAACATGAATTTTGAAAATATGCACTATAAAGGCGAGAGTTAAATAAGCGCTAAGTGAACAAAGACCTAAGTATAGACTGGATTTTCAACATCCCAAAGATGAACCTCTATTCTTATAAACTACTTGAGGAATTATATATCGCGGATCCTCATACATACACAAAGAAAGAACCCTGAAATTAAGGGAGGTACAACTTAAACAGGGGACAACTTTTAATAGTAAAGATCAGCATGTTTAACTTTCAGTATTTTTGTTTTTACACTCTAAACTCAGATATTTTTCGATCAAAATGATCGATGACCGTAAATAACGAGTGTGGACTAAAGGCATAACCATCATAACTCAAGCTGCGGCGGAGACACATCAAAGCAATAACAACTACACTGATATGCTACTGTGAGATACTTCATTATGTATATTTTGGACTCAATCCCCCTGGGGACATGTTAGCTTGATGACCATCCCCTAGCTTGGTGTTATTGCAATACCCCTGAAAGTGGTATTACCAGTACCTCTAGTCTGCCGGGACTATAAACTAGTGATGATCAAATGTATTCTCGGTCTTTCTTTGGTATGATTTAGCCTACGGTAGCCTACAGGACAGTGTTGGACTTTGTCTTGTTCCCGTTATTGGAGAGGTGTCTTCGACGTGCACATGGTGGCTGAGGTTTAAACCCAAACCCGCGGAAAATGAATTCTGGTTAAAATATTGATACACGGTAATGTCTATAATTCGAGATATGTTCGGTGCTGTTTACGAGACAACAGATACCCCACAGAGTCCCCGCCCCGGGGCATTTTTCCTTGATGATAAATCCCATCATGGTGTATTGCAATCCCGGGGTAAAGAGGTTCTACCAGTACCTCTAGTCTGCCGGGACTATAAACTGGTGATGTCACTTCACTCCTCGGCTAGTCCTTGGAATGATTTGACATGGAGTCTAACCAGAGAACCACATAATCTGGTACTACGAGTGGCCAGTTGCCCGCAGGACTATGTCCTGGCTGGTCGGTTGGTTGAGGCTCCTTTGGGATCCTGTGGTTTAAACCCAAATTCGCGGGGAGAGTAAGTGGCAGTTAGAGGATTGATGTAGGGTAAGGTCAATATTTCTGGATAAGTTCGGTGCTGTTGGATAATTTCTTTGCACCACATTGTGTCACTGTGAGCAGGTACTCACGTAAAGCACTTCGACATACCCCACAGAGTAGTGACTGTGAGACTAAGTGTTAGAAAGGAGTTGGTTTCAAGTGTATATGATACGGGATGGATGTAGGAGTATGCGGGCCTTTCCCATCCGTATACCTAGAGTGAATGTGGCGGATGTTTTTCTCAATGAGTGTGTCGGATGAGAGAAATGTGTTATACATGTGATACCATTGAATTTTCCTTCCTGTGTGGGTAGAATCAGGGTTTACTTTGTTCATCGATTTACCACAGTACGTTCTCTGTAAGTTAGAACAAGTCTTTGGCTTTTTTGATGGATTCGTGTTTTGGTCTAGGTGCTGATCATGCAAGAAATTGAACGAAACCTTCAAAAAATGCAAAGGAAAGATCCATCAGAACATATACATATGTCGAAGGCAGATCAAACTGTAAACGTGGCTCATATTTGATCGTGGAACTTTTGATGAAGTAAAACGTATTCCAGTGAGTACGTTACGTATCGATCGAAGGGAACAGTAATCGGATGGGCCTAGATTTATACTATCAGCTGAGTAAAACAAAACTTCCCCACAACTTCTTTCTAAATAGTTTTTAATAGGCATTCCGAACGATATTCTGATGGAATATTACGCCTTCATACCTAGACTGGCCGTTTATCACCCAATACGCGATTTAAATTTGTTACATTTAGTACAGATTCCTTGTGATGCCACCCTTATTAGATAGAGTCCTTTATGTTCCGTCAGAATTTAAAGTTTGTCTGAGCTTTTTGATTAAATTTATACGATTTTTGTTTCAAACTAACATTTTATTTCGAGTGTATGATAAGTACTACTTGTCGTTTTCGTATCAGGTGTGGCAATTTTCCTTTTTTTATTTTAATTGTTTGCAATTTCATGCAAAATGTTGTAAACAGCAACAAAATAATAATAATAAAAAAGGCCAACCACAAAACTATAAATCTATCTATTGTTTGAATTTCGTCTATGATTTTTTTCTTTAACAAAAATGTTTGTCGTTGGTATTGTTTGTTTTTTGACAAATAATCTTAAGTTTGTTTCTGTTTATTTTTTTTTAAATTTTTTTGTCTTTTCTCTCCCAATCATATGCAAATTGGCCAACTAACAACCACGATAACAACAAGTGTGCCAGGCTGTTTCTTTTTTAGTTTTTTTCTTGCAACAAAATGCACTGCCATAAATCTCAATGAAAATTGAAAGCCATAATTTGTGCAACTGTCAATAAACTATTTTAACTTGTAGTATATGCAATTTTTATGCATGCTCAAACATTCATTTAAGTTTATTTGATATGTACGAATATATATGTATGTATATTTGGATGGATGTTTGTTTTTTACATATATTAGTTTTTGGAATCATATTCTCAACGACAGTCCATTCAAAACGTGGGTCTACATAATTTGGTTTATAGCGAAAATATGCATTGTACTTTGATATATTCATATGTACTTTGGTGGTTTTTTTAAAGTTTGCGTTTTTTATTACAAATGTGTGGGCGCAATTACTTCCGTTGATTAGATTTTTCATTCAATGTTTTTTTTTTTCTTTTAAATGGTCTGCAAAAAATTTAATTTAACAATTTTTTTTTATAAAATATGCAGATTTTTATAGCTAACATTGCAATTTGGTGTTTAAAATCTGTTTTTTAAGATTTTGTATTTTTTTAAATTTATTTTCATTACTCAAGTGCAGCGTAATCAAGTGGCATACAGTCTGGTGTGTAAAATTTGTTTAAGCATTTTTTCAGATTTGTTATTAATCAAGTGCCACATGCTGCAAAAGGAATTTACATGCTTTATGTCATAGGTATTTGCATATACATACATACGTACTATTCACAACTGAATCAATGAGCATGTAGCCACATAATACAATTCTGAAAAATTTTAGTCTAATCTATAGTCTAGTCTATAGTCTAGTCTATATCTAGTCTATAGTCTAGTCTATATCTAGTCTATAGTCTAGTCTATAGTCTAGTCTATAGTCTAGTCTATAGTCTAGTCTATAGTCTAGTCTATAGTCTAGTCTATAGTCTAGTCTATAGTCTAGTCTATAGTCTAGTCTATAGTCTAGTCTATAGTCTAGTCTATAGTCTAGTCTATAGTCTAGTCTATAGTCTAGTCTATAGTCTAGTCTATAGTCTAGTCTATAGTCTAGTCTATAGTCTAGTCTATAGTATAGTCTATAGTCTAGTCTATAGTCTAGTCTATAGTCTAGTCTATAGTCTAGTCTATAGTCTAGTCTATAGTCAAGTCTATAGTCAAGTTTATAGTCTAGTCTATAGTCTAGTCTATAGTCTAGTCTATAGTCTAGTCTATAGTCTAGTCTATAGTCTAGTCTATAGTCTAGTCTATAGTCTAGTCTATAGTCTAGTCTATAGTCTAGTCTATAGTCTAGTCTATAGTCTAGTCTATAGTCTAGTCTATAGTCTAGTCTATAGTCTAGTCTATAGTCTAGTCTATAGTCTAGTCTATAGTCTAGTCTATAGTCTAGTCTATAGTCTAGTCTATAGTCTAGTCTATAGTCTAGTCTATAGTCTAGTCTATAGTCTAGTCTATAGTCTAGTCTATAGTCTAGTCTATAGTCTAGTCTATAGTCTAGTCTATATCTAGTCTATAGTCTAGTCTATAGTCTAGTCTATAGTCTAGTCTATAGTCTAGTCTAGTCTATAGTCTAGTCTAGTCTATAGTCTAGTCTACAGTCTAGTCTATAGTCTAGTCTATAGTCTAGTCTATAGTCTAGTCTATAGTCTAGTCTATAGTCTAGTCTATAGTCTAGTCTATAGTCTAGTCTATAGTCTAGTCTATAGTCTAGTCTATAGTCTAGTCTATAGTCTAGTCTATAGTCTAGTCTATAGTCTAGTCTATAGTTCTAGTCTATAGTCTAGTCTATAGTTCTGTCCCCTATAGTCTAGTACTATAGTCTAGTCATAGTCTAGTCTATATCTAGTCACCCACCCCTATAGTCCTGTCTATATCTAGTCTATAGTCTATCTATAGTCTAGTCTATAGTCTAGTCTATAGTCTAGTCTATAAGTCTTCTTGTCCTAGTTCCTATAGTCTAGTCCTATAGTCTAGTCTATAGTCTATCATAGTTAGTCTATATCAGTCTAAAAATAGTCTAGTCTATAGTCTAGTCTAGTCTATAGTCTATTCTAGTCTATAGTCTAGTCTAGTCTATAGGTCTAGTCTATAGTCTAGTCTATAGTCTAGTCTATAGTCTAGTCTATAGTCTAGTCTATAGTCTAGTCTATAGTCTAGTCTATAGTCTAGTCTATAGTTCCCCCCCTAGTCTATAGTCTAGTCGTATAGTCTAGTCTAGAGTCTAGTCTATAGTCTAGTCTATAGTCTAGTCTATAGTCTAGTCTATAGTCCTTAGTTCCTATAGTCTAGTCTATAGTCTAGTTCTATAGTCCTAGTTCATAGTCTAGTCTATAGTCTTATAGTCCTAGTCTATAGTCTAGTCTATTTAGTCTAGTCTATAGTCTAGTCTATAGTCTAGTCTATAGTCTAGTCTATAGTCTAGTCTATAGTCTAGTCTATAGTCTAGTCTATAGTCTAGTCTATAGTCTAGTCTATAGTCTAGTCTATAGTCTAGTCTATAGTCTAGTCTATAGTCTAGTCTATAGTCTAGTCTATAGTCTAGTCTATAGTCTAGTCTATAGTCTAGTCTATAGTCTAGTCTATAGTCTAGTCTATAGTCTAGTCTATAGTCTAGTCTATAGTCTAGTCTATAGTCTAGTCTATAGTCTAGTCTATAGTCTAGTCTAGTCTATAGTCTAGTCTAGTCTAGTTAGTCTAGTCTATAGTCTAGTCTATAGTCTAGTCTATAGTCTAGTCTATAGTCTAGTCTATAGTCTAGTCTATAGTCTAGTCTATAGTCTAGTCTATAGTCTAGTCTATAGTCTAGTCTATAGTCTAGTCTATAGTCTAGTCTATAGTCTAGTCTATAGTCTAGTCTATAGTCTAGTCTATAGTCTAGTCTATAGTCTAGTCTATAGTCTAGTCTATAGTCTAGTCTATTCAGTCTAGTCTATAGTACTAGTCTATTAGTCTAGTCTATAGTTCTAGCTCTATCTAGGTCTAGTCTATAGTCTAGGTTCTATAGTCTAGTCTATAGTCTAGCTCTAGTAGTCTAGTCTATAGTCTAGTCTATAGTCTAGTCTATAGTCTAGTCTATAGTCTAGTCTATAGTCTAGTCTATAGTCTAGTTCTATAGTCTTAGTCTATAGTCTAAGTCTATAGTCTAGTCTATAGTCTAAGTCTATAGTCTAGTCTATAGTCTAGTCTATAGTCTAGTCTATAGTCTAGTCTATAGTCTAGTCTATAGTCTAGTCTATAGTCTAGTCTATGTCTCGTCTATAGTCTAGTCTATAGTCTAGTCTATAGTCTAGTCTATAGTCTAGTCTATAGTCTAGTCTATATCTAGTCTATAGTCTAGTCTATAGTCTAGTCTATAGTCTAGTCTATAGTCTAGTCTATAGTCTAGTCTATTTTCTTTAGTCTAGTCTATAGTCTAGTCTATAGTCTAGTATCGTCTAGTCTATAGTCTAGTCTATAGTCTAGTCTATAGTCTAGTCTATAGTCTAGTCTATAGTCTAGTTCTAGTCTAGTCTATATTAGTCTAGTCTAGTCTAGTCTATAGGTCTAGTCTATAGTCTAGTCTATAGGTCTAGGTCTATTAAGTCTAGGTCTCTAGTCTACGTCTATAGTCTAGTTCTAGTAGTCTATAGTCTATAGTATGGGTCTATAGTCTAGTCTAGCTAGTCTTAGTCTAGTATAGTCTAGTCTATAGTCTAGGTCTATAGTCTAGTCTAGTTAGTCTATGTCTAGTTATAGTCTAAGTTCTAATAGTCTAGTCTATAGTCTAGTCTATAGTCTAGTCTATGTCTAGTCTATCGTCTAGTCTATAGTCTAGTCTTATAGTCTTAGTCTATAGTCTAGTCTATAGTCTAGTCTATAGTCTAGTTCTATAGTCTAGTCTATAGTCTAGTCTATAGTCTAAGATCTATAGCTTAGGTCTATAGTCTAGTCTATAGTCTAGTCTATAGTCTAGTCTATGTTAGTCTATAGTCTAAGTCTAATAGTCAGTTTCGTATAGTCTAAGTCTATAGTCTTAGTCTACTAGTCTAGTCTATCGTCTAGTCTCTCGTCTTAGGTCTATAGTCTAGGTCTATAGTCTAGTCTATTAGTCTAGGTCTATAGTTCTAGTCTAATAGTCTAGTTCTATAGTTAGTCTATAGTCTAGTCTATAGTCTAGTCTATAGTCTAGTCTATAGTCTAGTCTATAGTCTAGTCTATAGTCTAGTCTATAGTCTAGTCTATAGTCTAGTCTATAGTCTAGTCTAGTCTAGTCTATAGTCTAGTCTAGTCTATAGTCTAGTCTAGTCTATAGTCTAGTCTATAGTCTAGTCTATAGTCTAGTCTATAGTCTAGTCTATAGTCTAGTCTATAGTCTAGTCTATAGTCTAGTCTATAGTCTAGTCTATAGTCTAGTCTATAGTCTAGTCTATAGTCTAGTCTATAGTCTAGTCTATAGTCTAGTCTATAGTCTAGTCTATAGTCTAGTCTATAGTCTAGTCTATAGTCTAGTCTATAGTCTAGACTATAGTCTAGTCTATAGTCTAGTCTATAGTCTAGTCTATAGTCTAGTCTAGTCTAGTCTATAGTCTAGTCTATAGTCTAGTCTATAGTCTAGTCTATAGTCTAGTCTATAGTCTAGTCTATAGTCTAGTCTATAGTCTAGTCTATAGTCTAGTCTATAGTCTAGTCTATAGTCTAGTCTATAGTCTAGTCTATAGTCTAGTCTATAGTCTAGTCTATAGTCTAGTCTATAGTCTAGTCTATAGTCTAGTCTATAGTCTAGTCTATAGTCTAGTCTATAGTCTAGTCTATAGTCTAGTCTATAGTCTAGTCTATAGTCTAGTCTAGTAGTCTATAGTCTAGTATAGTCTAGTCTATAGTCTAGTCTAGTCTAGTCTAGTCTACAGTTAGTCTATTGTCTAGTAGTTTAGTTTAGTCTGGTCTAGTCTATAGTCAATATTCTAATATATAGTGTCGATTATTTTCTGGTACATATTCTAGTCGAATCTGAAATTTACCCAAAACCTAAATAAATATTCTTATCCAAAAGTATTCAATAAACCCACAAATTGTCAAGCGTATTAACATCGTTCACAAAATTTATCACTATGATATACTTTTACTTTCTTTATGAATAAAGTAAATATTGAATATCGCAATACATCCATAAAATATAATGATTTTTGAATATTTCTGCCTTTTTTATCTCTTACTACTTAAATACATGATTACAGTAATTTATTGGTAGGAGGTGGAGTATAATGATTTAAGCGAAAATGATTGCTAAAAAGTAACATGAGTATTAATTTGTTTACCAAATAAAAAAAAATCTCAACTGCTAAAATTCAAAAGTAATAAATAGGAGAAAAAAAATCAGCCGTAAAACAACAAAGTACGAGCTGCCAAACAGACTTGCAACAACATCATGTTTTAAGTAAGAAAAGTAAATATTTTTTTGTTGTTAATGGCTGATACGATTATATAATATAGATGAATGAAGGAATGTATGGGTCTACCACAAAATGCTAAAGCTAGCGAATAAAGCTGACTGAATGCCTACAAATATGAGAGTACATATCTTGTAAATTTCTTGACAGTTAAATCAATTTTCAATAAAACTTTTTACTTTTTTACAGAAGTACGACTAAGTTTAAGCATACTTTTTCAATTTATGAACACAAACCAACCGAAAATGTGTTACGCATTTTAAAGTTCGTAACGGAGTATCTATATGTATATTTTAAATTTGAGTTTGCATGCTGTTTAATTCGCATGATTTGCATGTACAAAAACCATATTTTTTATTGAAACTTTTTTTTGTTCCCTCGAAAATCATGTAACAATTATGATAAAGAAATAAACAAGTGTTTTGTTTTTTTTTTACATTACTTTTTTTTGGTGTATTTATTGAAAAACAATTTTAACAAATTATGCAATACTTACAAGTTATAAGTTTAAAATGTGTATGTTAAAGTTACATTATTATTAAAATTTGACGTTTAAAGGTAATAAACAGTTAAATAGTAAACATTAAAATATCAAAGTGAGCAAGTACGATGTTATTATGATGGTACGTATTCTTAGTGGACACACAGTATTAGGGGCTTAACTATACGAAATTGGACGAAGGCATTCGAAGGAATGTAGAGTATACGGAGTGGACATCAAACTTTTGAAATTATATCCAAAATTTCGGATGCGATATTATTCCAGATAGAGCATCTCTCAAGAATTCAGATTGAAAAATTCTAAGGAACTATGTCCATAAAACGAAGCTTCTGAACATGGGTTCATAGATTAGTCCATATTCTAATCAATAGTCTAGTTCGTAGTCTAGTCTTTAGTCCACTTCATAGTCTACTCCACTCTAGACTATAGACTAGACTATAGACTAGACTATAGACTAGACTATAGACTAGACTATAGACTAGACTATAGACTAGACTATAGACTAGACTATAGACTAGACTATAGACTAGACTATAGACTAGACTATAGACTAGATTATAGACTAGACTATAGACTAGACTAGACTATAGACTAGACCAGTCTATAGTCTATTCTATAATCTAGTCTATAGTCTAGTCTATAGTCTAGTCTATAGTCTAGTCTATAGTCTAGTCTATAGTCTAGTCTATAGTCTAGTCTATAGTCTAGTCTATAGTCTAGTCTATAGTCTAGTCTATAGTCTAGTCTATAGTCTAGTCTATAGTCTAGTCTATAGTCTAGTCTATAGTCTAGTCTATAGTCTAGTCTATAGTCTAGTCTATAGTCTAGTCTATAGTCTAGTCTATAGTCTAGTCTATAGTCTAGTCTATAGTCTAGTCTATAGTCTAGTCTATAGTCTATCTATAGTCTAGTCTATACTCAGGTCTATAGTCTACTCTATAGTCTAGTCTGTAGTCTAGTCTATAGTCTAGTCTATAGTCTAGTCTATAGTCTAGTCTATAGTCTAGTCTATAGTCTAGTCTATAGTCTAGTCTATAGTCTAGTCTATAGTCTAGTCTATAGTCTAGTCTATAGTCTAGTCTATAGTCTAGTCTATAGTCTAGTCTATAGTCTAGTCTATAGTCTAGTCTATAGTCTAGTCTATAGTCTAGTCTATAGTCTAGTCTATAGTCTAGTCTATAGTCTAGTCTATAGTCTAGTCTATAGTCTAGTCTATAGTCTAGTCTAGTAGTCTATAGTCTATAGTCTAGTCTATAGTCTAGTCTATAGTCTAGTCTATAGTCTAGTCTATAGTCTAGTCTATAGTCTAGTCTATAGTCTAGTCTATAGTCTAGTCTATAGTCTAGTCTATAGTCTAGTCTATAGTCTAGTCTATAGTCTAGTCTATAGTCTAGTCTATAGTCTAGTCTATAGTCTAGTCTATAGTCTAGTCTATAGTCTAGTCTATAGTGTAGTCTATAGTCTAGTCTATAGTCTAGTCTATAGTGTAGTCTATAGTCTAGTCTATAGTCTAGTCTATAGTCTAGTCTATAGTCTAGTCTATAGTCTAGTCTATAGTCTAGTCTAGTCTATAGTCTAGTCTATAGTCTAGTCTATAGTCTAGTCTATAGTCTAGTCTATAGTCTAGTCTATAGTCTAGTCTATAGTCTAGTCTATAGTCTAGTCTATAGTCTAGTCTATAGTCTAGTCTATAGTCTAGTCTATAGTCTAGTCTATAGTCTAGTCTATAGTCTAGTCTATAGTCTAGTCTATAGTCTAGTCTATAGTCTAGTCTATAGTCTAGTCTATAGTCTAGTTTATAGTCTAGTCTATAGTCTAGTCTATAGTCTAGTCTATAGTCTAGTCTATAGTCTAGTCTATAGTCTAGTCTATAGTCTAGTCTATAGTCTAGTCTATAGTCTAGTCTATAGTCTAGTCTATAGTCTAGTCTATTGTCTAGTATATAGTCTAGTATATAGTCTAGTCTATAGTCTAGTCTATAGTCTAGTCTATAGTCTAGTCTATAGTCTAGTCTATAGTCTAGTCTATAGTCTAGTCTATAGTCTAGTCTATAGTCTAGTCTATAGTCTAGTCTATAGTCTAGTCTATAGTCTAGTCTATAGTCTAGTCTATAGTCTAGTCTATAGTCTAGTCTATAGTCTAGTCTATAGTCTAGTCTATAGTCTAGTCTATAGTCTAGTCTATAGTCTAGTCTATAGTCTAGTCTATAGTCTAGTCTATAGTCTAGTCTATAGTCTAGTCTATAGTCTAGTCTATAGTCTAGTCTATAGTCTAGTCTATAGTCTAGTCTATAGTTTAGTCTATAGTTTAGTCTATAGTCTAGTCTATATTCTAGTCTATAGTCTAGTCTACAGTCTAGATTATATTCTAGTCTATAGTCTAGTCTATAGTCTAGACTATATTCTAGTCTATAGTCTAGTCCAGTACATAGTGTAGTCCATATTCTAGTTTATAGTTTAGTCGATAGTCTACTTTATTGTCTAGTCGTACATCTAGTCCATGGTCCAGCTCATAGTATAATCAAGTATATAGCCTTTTCAACAGTCTATTCCATAGTCTAGTCCATAGTCTTATATAAAATTCAATGTTCTCACATGGCATGCCTCAATCCCACTTAGATAGCTAAAACTCAGCTTTTCTCTTAAACTTTAAGTAATAAAATTATATAACAAAGCATCTATCAAAATATTAATTAAACCAATTAAAAACAACAGCCGATTAATGTAATTAATTTTCTTCTAATGTCATATTTAATTAACGAAATAATTATCATTAGCCTTATATAATAGACAACAGATTGAATTGCACAGATCACACTTAAATTCAATTTAATAATTAATCTTCACAAGGATAATATTTCGTGTGGATGCAACTAGCTAAACTTCTGTTTTCAGCTTTAATTAAATCTGAAGTCTGAAGTCATCGCGACACTCGCTCGCAATGATGTAAACAAAATGACAAATTTTATTACCTGATTTTTTTGTGTTTTTAACACATAATACAAGTATGAAAATATTTATTATTATTATTTGTTGGGCTTTATCTATTGTATATTTTACAGTAGCTTTTTTCTAATATAACATGTTGTTAAAATGAAATTTTTACCTCCTCATACTCAACTATTAAATTTATCACTTAAAGGCATCATTGAAAAATATATCCATTTTAATGTCTCTCATATTTTATCATTATTAAAGTAATTTTTCTTCTAATCTAAACTTTTGACGTTTTGATGCTTTGGTCTTTTTTTCCAGTGTAAAAATGTTGGAAAAATACTATATTAATTTCACACTTTCTTATACACATATGAGTGCATATTTTCCCAATTGTATTGGCTAATAATAATTTGAAAATTTTGATAAAAATACCAGAAATTTTATTTCCAAGAAATAAAAACCACTTTTATTTGGAGGGGGTTATAGAAATTGAAAGTTTTGTTATTTTAGTTTGCAATTTATGCATATCATGCAGCAATTAAAATATTAAATTAAATAAACATACACACACACACACACACTTTAAAATACTCACAAACCAGAGGTTATCTGCAAAAAAAAAGAAATGACATTTAAAAAAATAAGAAAAAAGTCAAGGCTGTCAAGTGCCTCTATTCATCAGACCGCGTGCAGAAATTTTTATTTTAAGCAGAGATTTGAAGCGATTAATTCATTGTGAATCAACTTTAAATCTTAAACATTAACCGTTAAAATAATAAAAGCTTATTAATAGTTTATAAAGTGAATTTGATACGAAAAAACTGTTAAATAAACCAAAAATAAGCTATTAATAACTTTGTGTATACTGGGGTAAAGCTATAATTTTAATTAAAGGCTGCGATTAATTAATAACTCAACTTAATTTGTAATTTAAGCCTATAATGGACATACTAATACAGTTCAATTTTATGTTATGACCAGTCGTTAAAGCTTAATTTGGTATTAATAAACTATTTAGTGTTAAAGCTGCTCTGTAAGCTTAATCTAAATCTAGTAAAGGTTTACCATTAACTTTAAAATATTCAAAGATTTTAGCTTAAAATTTGCCTACTAAAGGAGTAACGTTCAAACTTAAAAACTTAAAGTTTTTCTGCCTGAATAAAATTTATTAGTTTTTACACTTAAAAAACAATAGTCTAGTCTATAGTCTAGTCTATAGTCTAATCTATTGTCTAGTCTAGTACATTATGAATATTGACTATAGTCTCGTCTATGGTTTAGTCTATAGTCTAGTCTATATCTAGTCTATAGTCTAGTCTAGTCTAGTCTATAGTCTAGTCTATAGTCTAGTCTATAGTCTAGTCTATAGTCTAGTCTATAGTCTAGTCTATAGTCTAGTCTATAGTCTAGTCTATAGTCTAGTCTATAGTCTAGTCTATAGTCTAGTATATAGTCTAGTCTATAGTCTAGTCTATAGTCTAGTCTATAGTCTAGTCTATAGTCTAGTTTATAGTCTAGTCTATAGTCTGGTCTATAGTCTAGTCTATAGTCTAGTCTATAGTCTAGTCTATAGTCTAGTCTATAGTCTAGTCTATAGTCTAGTCTGTAGTCTAGTCTATAGTCTAGTCTATAGTCTAGTCTATAGTCTAGTTTGTAGTCTAGTCTATAGTCTAGTCTATAGTCTAGTCTATAGTCTAGTCTATAGTCTAGTCTATAGTCTTGTCTATAGTCTTGTCTATAGTCTTGTCTATAGTCTTGTCTATAGTCTAGTCTATAGTCTAGTCTATAGTCTAGTCTATAGTCTAGTCTATAGTCTAGTCTATAGTCTAGTCTATATTCTAGTCTATAGTCTAGTCTATAGTCTAGTCTATAGTCTAGTCTATAGTCTATCTATAGTCTAGTCTATAGTCTAGTCTATAGTCTAGTCTATAGTCTAGTCTAGTCTATAGTCTAGTCTATAGTCTAGTCTATAGTCTAGTCTATAGTCTAGTCTATAGTCTAGTCTATAGTCTAGTCTATAGTCTAGTCTATAGTCTAGTCTATAGTCTAGTCTATAGTCTAGTCTATAGTCTAGTCTATAGTCTAGTCTATAGTCTAGTCTATAGTCTAGTCTATAGTCTAGTCTATAGTCTAGTCTATAGTCTAGTCTATAGTCTAGTCTATAGTCTAGTCTATAGTCTAGTCTATAGTCTAGTCTATAGTCTAGTCTATAGTCTAGTCTATTGTCTAGTCTATAGTCTAGTCTATAGTCTAGTCTATAGTCTAGTCTATAGTCTAGTCTATAGTCTAGTCTATAGTCTAGTCTATAGTCTAGTCTATTCAGTCTATAGTCTAGTCTATAGTCTAGTCTATAGTCTAGTCTATAGTCTAGTCTATAGTCTAGTCTATAGTCTAGTCTATAGTCTAGTCTATAGTCTAGTCTATAGTCTAGTCTATAGTCTAGTCTATAGTCTAGTCTATAGTCTAGTCTATAGTCTAGTCTATAGTCTAGTCTATAGTCTAGTCTATAGTCTAGTCTATAGTCTAGTCTATAGTCTAGTCTATAGTCTAGTCTATAGTCTAGTCTATAGTCTAGTCTATAGTCTAGTCTATAGTCTAGTCTATAGTCTAGTCTATAGTCTAGTCTATAGTCTAGTCTATAGTCTAGTCTATAGTCTAGTATGTCTAGTCTATAGTCTAGTCTATAGTCTAGTCTATAGTCTAGTCTATAGTCTAGTCTATAGTCTAGTCTATAGTCTAGTCTATAGTCTAGTCTATAGTCTAGTCTATAGTCTAGTCTATAGTCTAGTCTATAGTCTAGTCTATAGTCTAGTCTATAGTCTAGTCTATAGTCTAGTCTATAGTCTAGTCTATAGTCTAGTCTATAGTCTAGTCTATAGTCTAGTCTATAGTCTAGTCTATAGTCTAGTCTATAGTCTAGTCTATAGTCTAGTCTATAGTCTAGTCTATAGTCTAGTCTATAGTCTAGTCTATAGTCTAGTCTATAGTCTAGTCTATAGTCTAGTCTATAGTCTAGTCTATAGTCTAGTCTATAGTCTAGTCTATAGTCTAGTCTATAGTCTAGTCTATAGTCTAGTCTATAGTCTAGTCTAGTCTAGTCTAGTCCATTATCTAGTCTAATCCATAGTATAAATCATAGACTAATCGACAGTCTAGTTCATAGTAAAGTTCATAGTGTAGTCGATAATCCAGCCCTTGATCTAGCCTTGTGTACATAGTCTAGTCGATAGTCTAGTCCATATTCTAATCCTTAATTTATAGTCTAACCAATAGTCCATTCCATAGTCTAGTTAAAGTCAATAGTAAAGGTTATATTCTTGTCCATATTGCAGTCCATAATCTAGTTGGTAAGCTGTCTCATCCATAGTCTGATACATATTCTAGTCTTTGGTCTAATCCATAATATAATCCATACTCTAGTCCCTAGTAAAGTTTAAAGATAGTCCATAGTCTAGCCCTAAGTCCAATTCTCTTCTTAAGAAGTAGTTTTTTTCATTCTGAACATTTTAGCGCTTGACACTACATACCTTTATTTTCTGCTTTCAAAAGCGGGTGCTTGCTCTTAAATACGGTCCTTTTTTCGCACAGCCACCAGTGGATATGCTCTGGTAACTAGTCGACAAAACAAACAGCGAAAAAAACGACAACAAAAACCAAAATAACAAATACAAAATTCAGCATTACGATTCAAAAATGTATGTCATTGCATAAATTCACATTATTTAGGCACAAAATACAATATTATTTTTTTCTGTTTGTCTTATATTTTCTTCTTTTTAAGCATTTCTTAAGTCACTGACCATTGTCCAATGACGAAGAAGAAAAAGATGCTGAGACTGGGACTAAGACTGGAAAAGAAGAAGTAGGAGCAAATCACACACAAGTACATATATGGTGTAAGAGTAAAGTATGTCTGAACTTGCCAAAAACAAATAAAAAAACAATAAGAAAAAACAAGAGTTTGGAATTGAAAAGAGTTCGCACGCTTTTCAATGCAGAACTTTCAATTTCAACCAGTGAAAGTCACAAGTTCACCAAAAGACTAGAAACAAAAAAACGATGCAAAAAGAAAGAAAAACTAAAGAAATAATGCATTAACAATAACATGACATTTTAGTGGACACAAAAAGGTTACATTTAGTTAATTTATACATACGTTTGTGCATACATATGTATGTATATGTTTTGGTTATTTTTTTTTTTTTGTTAGTTTATAATTAGTTACTTATCCTTAAAATGACGGTATTCAAATTAAACTACATAGAAAGTTCTTTAATCATTTTCATGCAAGTTTTTATTTCTAATATGCAAAATACATTAAATATAATATTTTGCGCTATATTTTCTATACACTCCACTGTTTACCAGTAACTAGTGATTTCTTCGTTGACTTTAACTGCAACAAAACATACAGCTTATCAAAATTATGGGCACCTGTGATCACTTAAGCTATGAAATTCCAGTCCTTTCAATTTTATGTCATGCTTTTTAAGATCTTCGATCTGCTTTTGCAGTTGCAAAATTTCCTTCTCAAAATTGATTCCAAAAATTCCGTGTGGTTTATTTAAAGTATCATCTTCAGAGTTTATATCTTTTTGGTTATCGTGATTTTCGATTTTATTTTCTGCAGCACTTTCAACAACATTAGATCTCAATAAGACACATAGATTAGTTAGGATCAGAATTGTTATAAAAATTCTTAAATGTCGACTGTTTGACCTCCAATATTGATTTGTATTTGGCATTTTTGAATAACTTATTTTTACAAGTTATTGGTAAAAATTGTGTATGATTTTATTAAAAAGACCTCTCGAGCAATGTCACTTTAAATATTTAGTTCTTAAAGAAATAAAAAACGTTTCGTTGAAATATGTATGGTTTTTATATTGATGGAACAACCTTACGGTTATGATGTTGATGGCAGACTAGTCTTGAGTTTGAACTTGGGTGTCAACTATCCTTACATACATATTATTTCATTGACGCTGTAATAAGTCTGCTGATACCGTTCAAAATATTTATCTACATGCCTTGTTTTGAAAGAAATCTGCGGGTTGGTTCATTCTTTATGTTTTATTATTAGTTTTTTAATGTTGATAATAAATCAGCTGCACAGTGAGAATTAATGGACGTTTTTGGGAAATGTTTTTTGTTTGATTTGAGTACACGAATGTCGAAGTGCTTTAGGTGAACACCTGCCCTGAGGACCTTATTTCACGGTGTTCTTTTTCATCCACTGGGTAGCCTTGAGAACTATCCACCATCGCCCCTTCAATCTTCAATGAAGAAATCAGGTAACAAATTATGTACATGGCTAAGCCGGTCCGTGTACAAGCACTTTGCTGAAGTACTCGAGCTATTTAATCTCTTGCCATTGTAGCCCCATTGGGGAAGGACAGGTGTCATGAGTAAGCTCAATCTAACACCGACAAAAGAAAAGGCAATCATTGGTTAGAGTAAATAGAAGGGGCGGACCCAACATCAGGTGAAAACACCCTATTGATGTTATGAGGAATGCTCATGTCCCTACAAAACATTCTCATCATCTAAAGACTCATCCCAGTGCATTCCTGGATCTCTTAAAGTCGCCTAACCTACTACTAAGATGGGTTCTGTTGGTTTGGCAACAGCACCTAGAGACGTATTTGGTAGCCCGAAATATCCAAGATAATAAATCAGGATCCCTCTTCATGAACCGATCTGTAACAAAGGATGTAAAAATTTCCAAAGTCAACTGAACCCAATAATTGCCCCGACAAATAGTCGCGTAGCATGAATCAATATATCCTGTTGAGATGGCAACAGCGAATAACTTCCCGGAAGCGTAAAAAGGTATACTAAATCAGAACTAATCTCCAATATATGGAGACTTTCCCGATCTTTCACCAATTTTCGCATCAGTACCATTTCCATGATCATAAAGATCACTCTACGGGATGACAGGCAACCATTGAATACTAACCTGATAATTCCCCAGCATATACAGGCGTTCCACTATGCGACCGGTAAGAAATATTGATCGGGTTCAGGAATCCAGCATATGCTGATTTGTACACATACCTGAGAATTATCCAACCCAATAGGTATAGGATATATCAGTCCTTAAACCAACATTCCCTCCCGCGATTTTGGGTATTAAACCACAGCCACTACATGGATCCCGAAGGAACCTCAACCAATTGACCGGTCAGGACTAGGTCCTGTGGGCAACCGGCCACCCGTAGTGCCAGATTATATGGTACTCTGGTTAGACCCCATGTCAAATCATTCCAAGGAAAGGCAGAGGATACATTTGATCATCACCAATTTATAGTCCCGGCAGACCCGGGATTGCAATACACCAAGATGGAGATTTCATCAAGGAAACAGGATCAGGGGGGAGAGATTTGAGTACAATAAAACTTAAGAACAGACAAACTTAAACTAGTACTATAAAAATATTTTAAAAAGTAGGCGTATTTATAATAAGGACACACCTACTTTTTATATAGAAAATGAATCTACTTGAGTGAGAAAACGTAACTCAATTTTACAAAATATTTTTAAAATGGATTAAAATTTAATGCATAATCTTATATAATGTTTGTGATAACCATGCCCACCACTAAGTATTACGCCCAATTATCGCCGTTATTTTGTTAACAATTTAACATTATGGTATATTTTTCAAAAATTTTAAAGGTGGTCGTGGTCAATACACATATTTTAGTTGTTATAAAAGTGGGTATGGTCATAATATTAGCGCCCACATTATTTGTAGACGTATTACTAAGTTGTGGCCTCGGTTAGGTTAGTGCTTAATGTTATAGTCTGATAGAACGGAGGTGGTGGGTTCGATTCAAACCTGAGGCACTGGTTAAGTAGCGTACAACAGGCCCTATAGAAACCTAGGTGTATTTCTTTGGAATCCTTTCAAACTAAGTTAATGTCCAGCATGTGCATGTCTCTAGACAAGAAGAATAGAATAGACGAATAGAGAAACCGACATCATAATATCTATGAAAATGTCTAACCATCCGCCGTTAAAAACCAAGCAAAAATAAGTTATTCCGGGAAATGTTTTTTGTTAGATCATCATTTCATCAATTAAAACTCTTTTTAATATTTTGTTTGAAATTACATAGAATACTATCTATTATTAACTAAATAAGTACAATTGATTAATTTTATACTATACACAACAACTCATTAGTAAAATAAAATGTAGAATACAATAAAAATATTCTAACTTATTGTTAATCAAATATTTGTTCATTTGTTTATTTATTATTATGTCTCAGAAAAACCAGGTGCGGTAATAATTTTGTTCGGTTAATTTACACATAAATAAAACAATAGGCTTTATAGGATAATAAAAGAACAAAACTAAATGAAAATAAACATTTTTCTATAATTCGCTTTGTTGTGATCAATTTACAAAAAAATTTTAATTAAAATATTATTATTGCAAATGCAATTTTAATAGTAAGAAGCAAAATGTGGAAAACAATTTAAGAAGGAGTAAAATATATTTAAAAAAATATATAGTGCTAAACTAAAATTATTAAATTTTTTCTTTTTGCTAGACACTGTAATCTTGTATGGTTCCTTTGTTCTTTCAACAATTTATCCAAATTTGGCAAAAAATTTAATTGTATTGTTGCAGCTATTTTGTTTCTTTAGCATTTCTATAGAATTCAAATATTTTCCATGAGTAATGGGCGCTTATGAGAAAAATTCACAGACAGACCTATAGACGGACCAAAACTCTAATAGACATTAAACAAATGGTTTATTCACAATAACCACAACTCACATTATGATCGATCAGTAGCGGTCTGGTAATTACGATAAACGCATAAATTTATAGTTCACTATATGTATGTATTATTTGTTTAATCAATAACAATACTCATACGAGCATGTACTTTTCGTTTTCTTTTGTTTTTATTCAATAATAAAATGTTCCATATACAGTATGTAAGGAAAATTAAATTAAATTGCGTTTGCAAATAAAACAATTTTTGGGCTTGTCATGTTCGCGCTAAAGTAAGTTCAACGTCAGACCCTGACATAATAAATGCAACAT
The DNA here is from genome assembly GCF_015586225.1 of Lucilia sericata. NCBI lineage: Eukaryota > Metazoa > Arthropoda > Insecta > Diptera > Calliphoridae > Lucilia > Lucilia sericata. The sequence goes on from NW_023995267.1 coordinate 94,935, forward strand.
GAAATAAGTGCATTTAATAGGAAATCAATAAAGAATAAAAATAATTTAAAATATTCAATTAGCATTACATGGCAATTTGAACACTATAATTATTGAAAAAATAATTTAAGTTCATTGATCATATTTTCAGAGTAGTAGTTTTATATCAAATGGCTCCCTAATACTTAATCAAATTAGATAGTCATCAATGATCCTCAAATACCGATATAAAATACACGTATCAAAGAGGAAGTTTCGAGATACTGCCATCATAACAGTCTTCACATTTGCTCTTTAATTATCCTCAAGGCGGACTTGTTGCTTTTGAAAGTCCCCAAAGAGTCTTGTATATCTGCACACAGAGGTAGAAAAATACTGAAATTGATCCAATCCGTTGTCAAAAGTGAGCTTACCATGTTTGTTAACATTTATACAACGGATGTGTATAAAATTTCAACAACCACCGTTGTAAGTTTAGCAATGCATCATTGTCATTTCAATAACGCATTGTTGTCGTTTCAATTACGCTTCGTGTCACTTCGGCAATGCATCGTTGTGATTTCGACAACGAATCGTTGTCATATCGATAACGCAACCTTCAGCTTGACAGCATATCATTGTCATTTTGGTAACACGTTATTATTTTTTGGTTGATTTGATAACGTCGTGTATTTCAATATTTTTGTTGGTTTGACAACTAAACATTGTTGAAAAATTATAATGGAAGAGCTTATAATTTGTTAAAGATGTGCTCAAGTTTAGCACCTATTCATTCTCGTAATGCGCTTGAAACCAGGCAGAAAATGAAGCTCCATGCTTGACAGATTGTGAGTACTACTCAATTTGAGACCATTTGAACTTATTTAAAACTTATACTTCTATTGATTGCAACATCTGGTTATAAATCGAAGTTGGTTGGTAGGTTTCTGTGGTAGTTTACCAAGCGTTAACTGTCAAGTAGAATCATAAGGACCACACCACCCTGTTGATGTATCGTAGTAATATAAGAAAGAGATATTTCATTCAACCTGTAGAAGTGGGATGTGTGTATATCTCAACAACCTGTTGAAGTCTGGATCCAGACAATTCACCAAGGTTGAAAATAATATATTTGTCCATGAATTTACTGCTCCTGATGGAAGAATCGTTTTCTCTTTATTACAGACCAACAGTTCGGTCGGATAGTCCCGAACTACCTATGTACCTATTACCTATTTAACCACGAAAGGTTACCACTAGCCACCGACTGTGTAGGTAACTAGTTATTTGAACTTGTGCTAATCCTATGAGGAAGTCAATCAGATAAAAAATCAGACAGACAAGAAGCTTAAGTTTGTTTTTTAAGTGTCCACTCTCACTCTCTCTTACAAAGGGGAGACTAAAGTAACGATCATCTTCACCCTCGTTTACAAAGAGTAAATTCGTGACAAAAGACGAATTAGAGTCATCCAGGTGGATATACGTTAGTGAAAATCACTGTCTTTTTCAGATGCATTGACTCCTTATCGAACGGCTGGGGAGAGTCCAAACTTACTTCCATGTCTACCTAGAATTCACCGTAATTTGGTCCATCTACTCAATAGTAGTCTTAGAGTGTAGTGACCAAAACTAGGGTAAAGACAGATAGGTCTCCCGACCATTGCAAATCATTATTGTATTGTCGGAACCAAATCAAATGCAGAAAGCCAATCAATTGAAGCTGTAGCCCCAAAAACTGAGAGATAAGCGCCAACAAGGTTTGTTCACTATCTGAATCACTTTCCAGAGTTTAAATCATCGGAAGCGCTAGACATAACTATCTTATTGTCTATTGAAATCACGCCCAGGAAGATCTAGGGTTTCCTACAAAACGAAGATTTAAATCATGAAGTATCTGAATGATACTTTACCATTGGGTTTCACCTTTAACAGTCAATTTACCCCCTCCATTTATAGCAACGCAGACCCGAGCTACAAGCAAATGATCACATTTAAACAGTTGAAAATGCACCGAGCCGAGAAGGATCTTCCTGTATACAAAAATACTATGCAGAGATACCTACACACAAATTCGTATGCATGATCGATTGGATCGGGATTCATATAACAAATTTAGACGACATTCAGAGAAACGTAATATATATCGAGATCACAGAAAACTATATATGTTAGTGGGTCCCTAGGATTTCACCCACTACCCGCAGCTAATGCAAAAGTGATGCAGTCCCTACTGCCATAAGAATAGAGTAAAGGTTCTAATGCTTATTTGTATAGAGCAAGTAGTCGACAATGTATGCTCAGTTTTCCCATATATATATGGAACAATTTAACTAAAATCAATATACTTCTCAATACTACCAATCTTACAGTTAAAAGTTCTCATGCATTATCCATTCATTTAAATTTTAGCATTAAAAATTACGACATACATACATACATTTTATGAAAAAATTAATTGAAACTAAACTTTCAACTGGCAAGTTTACGTCGTTTGCCATTGTCTTGTCTTATAGAAACAAGTGTCAACATTGCCAGAGACACGTTCAGGCAATTAAAGTCCCACGTACAAAAAATAAACTAATAATTATATTGTTCTTTTTTTTTGCAACAACTCCAAGGAATTTCTTAAACATGGATATTAAATACTTTAAAAATACACACATACAAACAATATGTTCGGATATGCATACATATGTGTCGGTAAAACAAGTAAGTAGTACAGGTGCGATTTATTGCAGGTTTAATGGTTTGTTATAGTAGTCTCGTTTTCAAAAAACGAAAAAAAAAACTGCATATTGGATTGTGTATATATGCTGGCATTGTCTCGGTTGTAGGTGTAGATTTGTGAAAATATATATATTTTTTGTAAAGGTGTCCAGATTTTATATAGATTTCAAAATGATTCCAAAATAGTTTCTGGAAAGTGAATTCCTAAAACAATTTTTCACTAGGAATTACCGGAAACGGTCCATATTACTTTGTATAAGGGTCACTTTAAAGCTTCTTAATTACTGAGATAATGGAATTGGAATTTGTTATCCCTTATCTAATATATCATATTTGATCTAGTTCATTCTTTAGCTCCTATCCAATAGCCTATCGTAGCATAAGCCAAAACCACTATTACGAAAGAAAAGAATCAACCCACAATCTTACCACCTCAAATCATAAATTGTTTAAATGCAACAATTTGTCAAAAATCGAATATTTAACTGTATTTCACATTTAATAACAACCGGCATAGTTGCCATAAATAAACATACATATCGTGTCCATAAATATTTATGTTAAAGGAATTTATCGTAATATTTGACAAGTATGCAAAATATGCGAAAAAAAAAATATTATTGAAATCCAAAGGAAAAAATATTGTACATATAAACCGTAAAAGCTGCATGTGCAATACTATTAATGCATTATAAGCATTAACTGGAATCAAATGCCACAACTTGATTTTATTAACTTTTTTTGTTGTTATTTGTTTTTATTAAAGATTAAATAAAGTGCTACCATACATAAAAAAACAACATGCAACATGTTCAACCTGATCATATTCAGATCTGTTGTATTTATTGTATCCATAGGTTGGTTTTCTTTTATTTATGTGGGCGCTCTTGATGTAGGAAATTCTTAAAAATCATTTGATAATTTTTATGGGTAACTACACCCTACATGCGGTACTTTTTAACTTTATGTAAAAAGAAAAAATTTATAAAATTTTTTTCTATAATATTTTTTCTATAAAAAGAAAATTTATGGAAAATTTTCTATAAAAAGAAAATTTATGGAAAATTTTCTATGAAGAGAAAATTTATGGACAATTTTCTATGAAGAGAAAATTTATGGAAAATTTTCTATGAAGAGAAAATTTATGGAAAATTTTCTATGAAAAGAAAATTTATGTAAAATTTTCTATGAAAAGAAAATTTATGTAAAATTTTCTATGAAAAGAAAATTTATGGAAAATTTTCTATGAAAAGAAAATTTATGGAAAATTTTCTATGAAAAGAAAATTTATGGAAAATTTTCTATGAAAAGAAAATTTATGGAAAATTTTCTATAAAAAGAAAATTTATGGAAAATTTTCTATAAAAAGAAAATTTATGGTAAATTTTCTATAAAAAGAAAATTTATGGAAAATTTTCTATAAAAAAAAATTTATGGAAAATTTTCTATAAAAAGAAAATTTATGGAAAATTTTCCATGAAAAGAAAATCTATCAAAAATTTTCTATGAAAAGAAAATCTATCGAAAATTTTCTATGAAAAGAAAATCTATCGAAAATTTTCTATGAAAAGAAAATCTATCGAAAATTTTCTATGAAAAGAAAATCTATCGAAAATTTTCTATGAAAAGAAAATCTATCGAAAATTTTCTATGAAAAGAAAATCTATCGAAAATTTTCTATGAAAAGAAAATTTAGCGAAAATTTTCTATGAAAAGAAAATTTAGCGAAAATTTTCTATGAAAAGAAAATTTATCGAAAATTTTTTATGAAAAGAAAATTTATCGAAAATTTTTTATGAAAAGAAAATTTATCGAAAATTTTCTATGAAAAGAAAATTTATCGAAAATTTTCTATGAAAAGAAAATTTATCGAAAATTTTCTATGAAAAGAAAATTTATCGAAAATTTTCTATGAAAAGAAAATTTATCGAAAATTTTCTATGAAAAGAAAATTTATCGAAAATTTTCTATGAAAAGAAAATTTATCGAAAATTTTCTATGAAAAGAAAATTTATCGAAAATTTTCTATGAAAAGAAAATTTATCGAAAATTTTCTATGAAAAGAAAATTTATCGAAAATTTTCTATGAAAAGAAAATTTATCGAAAATTTTCTATGAAAAGAAAATTTATCGAAAATTTTCTATGAAAAGAAAATTTATCGAAAATTTTCTATGAAAAGAAAATTTATCGAAAATTTTCTATGAAAAGAAAATTTATCGAAAATTTTCTATGAAAAGAAAATTTATCGAAAATTTTCTATGAAAAGAAAATTTATCGAAAATTTTCTATGAAAAGAAAATTTATCGAAAATTTTCTATGAAAAGAAAATTTATCGATAATTTTCTATAAAAAAAAAAAAATATCGAAAATTTTCTATGAAAAGAAAATATATCGAAAATTTTCTATAAAAATAAAATGTATCGAAAATTTTCTAAAAAAAATAAAATGTATTGAAAATTTTCTAGAAAAAGAAAATTTATCAAGAATTTTCTATAAAAAGAAAATTTATAGAAATTTTTTTTTTATGAAAATTTATAGAAAAAATTGTCTAAATTGTAAATTGTAAAAAGAAAAATAAAATCTCTACATAATCTGATTCAATAAGTTGTTCGTACGGTACCAATGAATCTACCTCAATCGTAAGAAATATATACTTCGATTTTTTTAACGTTTCTTTCAGAAACTTGCACGTTCTTATGTTTCTTTCAAATGAAATTAAAAAGCAGCATTTATATCAAACATGTATTCATTTCATGTCAGTGCTTGGATAACGATTATTTTTAATTTATTTTGAATATGATTGATGTTTCAAGAACCCATGTTCATCTCGCCATTAGACACCAGCAATGTTCAGTAAAGACAAACAACAAATATTCGTGTTTAAGAAATTCTTTTGTAATCTTAGTGGCTTCCGTTCATTAATCGCTTCAGATGTCATTTTGTTCACCATCATCCTAAACAAACAAACAAAATTCATATAAAAAGCAATAAATAGAAATAGAAACATATTCCAACAATTATTTATGTTAATCTATGATTATTGATGAAATATCTAATGGATTTGAGATCATAACATCATAGTTCTTCTACCTGCATGAATGAAATTATTTCATCCACAAATGGAAGAGTTTTAGAAAAAGATTATTGCATGCAGAATCTGAAAAACATTGAATAAATAAAAACTATGTAAGACTAAACAAGTTTACTTTTTATTGAAATTTCCATTATATTTGTATTTATGTAGCTTTAATTTATGGTCATTAAGGAGATTGATATGAGTACTAAAAATATCTTAAGTGCAAGTAGTCAAATGACAGTTTGTGATAAATAATATTTCAATTAAGACATTTTATTATGAAACAGGTTGTCACACTAATTGATCTTAAGCAGAAAACGCTCAATCAATTTTAGTTGAAATAAACTGAAAAGTTGTAGGTTTAAATTATCATACAATGTTTTGCAGTGAGTTCTTCTGGAAGTACATAAACTTATAGAAAGGAGGATGGACTGAACTATAGACTAGAATGTGGACTAGACTATACAGATTATAGACCATACTATAGACTAGACTATAGACCAGACTATAGACTAGACTATAGACTAGACTATAGACTAGACTATAGACTAGACTATAGACTAGACTATAGACTAGACTATAGACTAGACTATAGACTAGACTATAGACTAGACTATAGACTAGACTATAGACTAGACTATAGACTAGACTATAGACTAGACTATAGACTAGACTATAGACTAGACTATAGACTAGACTATAGACTAGACTATAGACTAGACTATAGACTAGACTATAGACTAGACTATAGACTAGACTATAGACTAGACTATAGACTAGACTATAGACTAGACTATAGACTAGACTATAGACTAGACTATAGACTAGACTATAAACTAGACTATAAACTAGACTATAGACTAGATTATAAACTAGACTATAAACTAGACTATAAACTAGACTATAGACTAGACTATAGACTAGACTATAAACTAGATTATAAACTAGACTAATAGACTAGACTAGACTAGACTATAGACTAGACTATAGACTAGACTATAGACTAGACTATAGACTAGACTATAGACTAGACTATAGACTAGACTATAGACTAGACTATAGACTAGACTATAGACTAGACTATAGACTAGACTATAGACTAGACTATAGACTAGACTATAGACTAGACTATAGACTAGACTAGACTATAGACTAGACTATAGACTAGACTATAGACTAGACTATAGACTAGACTATAGACTAGATATAGACTAGACTATAGACTAGACTATAGACTAGACTATAGACTAGACTATAGACTAGACTATAGACTAGACTATAGACTAGACTATAGACTAGACTATAGACTAGACTATAGACTAGACTATAGACTAGACTATAGACTAGACTATAGACTAGACTATAGACTAGACTATAGACTAGACTATAGACTAGACTATAGACTAGACTATAGACTAGACTATAGACTAGACTATAGACTAGACTATAGACTAGACTATAGACTAGGACTATAGACTAGACTATAGTAGACTAGACTATAGACTAGACTATAGACTAGGACTATAGACTAGACTATAGACTAGACTATAGAACCTAGACTATAGAACTATACTATAGACTAGACTATAGACTAGACTATAGACTAGACTATAGTCTAGACTATAGACTAGACTATAGACTAGACTATAGACTAGACTATAGACTAGACTATAGACTAGACTATAGACTAGACTATAGACTAGACTATAGACTAGACTATAGACTAGACTATAGACTAGACTATAGACTAGACTATAGACTAGACTATAGACTAGACTATAGACTAGACTATAGACTAGACTATAGACTAGACTATAGACTAAACCATAGACGAGACTATAGTCAATATTCATAATGTACTACAATTTCTAAGTAATTAGTATCAACTTTGTACAAAAATCAATTTCATATTTCTGTCCAACAAAAATGAGAAATAACTTAAAGGCATATTCATTCATTCGTTTTATAAAATCTGGACTCTAATGAAAATGTAAACTGTGCCGCATATATTTTTATTTAAACATTAAATTGAATTTCATGCTGTTCAAAAGAATAAAACTCTGTAGACCGCATATTTCCTGACAAACTGTCAGCAGGGCATTTTAAAATCAGCGCCATGTTCTTAATCAATAACCTTCAAGCACTCAGATCAACTCAATAAAAAAACATATAGAAAAAGCAATAAGCAAATAAAAAATAGCAAATCTAAAGTTTAAGAGAATTAACAGAGTGAAACATAATATGGTAAACAAGCAAATGAAAACTCTACAAACCTTTATTTTGTTTATTTGTATTCTAGTATATTTGTCATCCTATTATGCTCCCAATGCATATATTTCAGCCATCAAAATTCTTAAAAATTTTAAGCCTTTTTTGTTGTTATTAACACAAAAAATATAAATCAAAACCATTAGATTTTTTCATAGTCGATATGGCAAATTGACTGACACCTAAGAACTTTAGATTATTTTTTCGTATGTCTCTCATGTTTAAGTTTAAAATATTTTCGTATCCATGCATAGTTGGTTCCTGTGACTGTGTGTGCATTGTGTGCTCTAAGAACAAATTTCTCTCCTTGAAACGTTTTTGTGTGTTTAAATTCTCACGTTTCTGGATAGTGACCTACAAAAGAGTCGAAAATTGGTGGAAAGATACTTGAGGCGTATCATGAAATGTGTGGACGGCAAATTAAAGTAAACTGATACACAATAAACTTGATTTGTTTTTGTTCAATTGAATTCTAACTAAATTAGAGGACTAGTATATAATTAAATAAACATTTGTCAAGAAGTTTTTTTTTCCTAAGATTTTGTTGATTTATTTGAGAAAAGATCTTAGAGACCGAAAAGGGTATGAAATTCAGATTATGATTAGTATAAAAGTTTGTTTGATTTATGTTTGTTAAATTAACAAAGTCCACCCACGATTTCTAATGAAATACTATTGATATGAGTCTAGATTTGAAAGCATTAATATTTTTTTAAATCTTCTAGACTAGATTAAATACCAGACTATATTCTAGCCTATATACTGGACTATAGACTAGACTACACTAAAACTAGACTATAGACTAGACTATAGACTAGACTATAGACTAGACTATAGTATAGACTATAGTATAGACTATAGACTAGACTACAGACTAGACTATAGACTATAGACTAGACTATAGACTAGACTATAGACTAGACTATAGACTAGACTATAGACTAGACTACAGACTAGACTATAGACTAGACTATAGACTAGACTATAGACTAGACTATAGACTAGACTATAGACTAGACTATAGACTAGACTATAGACTAGACTATAGACTAGACTATAGACTAGACTATAGACTGGACTATAGACTAGACTATAGACTAGACTATAGACTAGACTATAGACTAGACTATTAGACTAGAACTATAGACTAGACTATAGACTAGACTATAGACTAGACTATAGACTAGACTATAGACTAGACTATAGACTAGACTATAGACTAGACTATAGACTAGACTATAGACTAGACTATAGACTAGACTATAGACTAGACTATAGACTAGACTATAGCTAACTAAGACTAGACTATAGACTAGACTATAGACTAGACTATAGACAGACTATAGACTAGACTATAGACTAGACTATAGACTAGACTATAGACTAGACTATAGCTAGACTATAGACTAGACTATAGACTAGACTATAGACTAGACTATAGACTAGACTATAGACTAGACTATAGACTAGACTATAGACTAGACTATAGACTAGAACTATAGACTAGACTATAGACTAGACTATAGACTAGACTATAGACTAACTATAGACTAGACTATAGACTAGACTATAGACTAGACTAGACTAGACTATAGACTAACTATAGACTAGACTATAGACTAGACTATAGACCTAGACTATAGACTAGACTATATAGACTAGACTATAGACTAGACTATAGACTAGACTATAGACTAGACTATAGACTAGACTATAGACTAGACTATAGACTAGACTATAGACTAGACTATAGACTAGACTATAGACTAGGACTATAGACTAGACTATAGACTAGACTATAGACATAGACTATAGACTAGACTATAGACTAGACTATAGACTAGACTATAGACTAGACTATAGACTAGACTATAGACTAGACTATAGACTAGACTATAGACTAGACTATAGACTAGACTATAGACTAGACTATAGACTAGACTATAGACTAGACTATAGACTAGACTATAGACTAGACTATAGACTAGACTATAGACTAGACTATAGACTAGACTATAGCTAGACTATAGACTAGACTATAGACTAGACTATAGACTAGACTATAGACTAGACTATAGACTAGACTATAGACTAGACTATAGACTAGGACTATAGACTAGACTATAGACTAGACTATAGACTAGACTATAGACTAGACTATAGACTAGACTATAGACTAGACTATGACTAGACTAGACTATAGACTAGACTATAGACTAGACTATAGACTAGACTATAGACTAGACTATAGACTAGACTATAGACTAGACTATAGACTAGACTATAGACTAGACTATAGACTAGACTATAGACTAGACTATAGACTAGACTATAGACTAGACTATAGACTAGACTATAGACTAGACTATAGACTAGACTATAGACTAGACTATAGACTAGACTATAGACTAGACTATAGACTAGACTATAGACTAGACTATGACTAGACTATAGACTAGACTATAGACTAGACTATAGACTAGACTATAGACTAGACTATAGACTAGACTATAGACTAGACTATAGACTAGACTATAGACTAGACTATAGACTAGACTATAGACTAGACTATAGACTAGACTATAGAATAGACTATAGACTAGATTATAGACTAGCCTATAGACAACACTTTAAAAGTTTTCTATAAAAAGAAATTTATCGAAAATTTTCTCTAAAAGCTGTGTTTGTACATAATTTAGCTTTGGTCCGAACTAAATGATCTCAACCAACAACAAATCCACGTTACAACGTTCAATGTTTTAATTATCAGAATCATAAAATAATCAATTTGCTTAATTTCCTTTTACTAAATTTCTTTACAATTTAGGTTGACCGACCACACATGCAAATATTAAAAAATAATAATAAAACCTGTATTCATATTGAGTAGGGAGGTGTGTGTTTTCAGTGTTTTAAAAATTTTAATTATATAAAAAAATCGGTTAAAATTTTTGAAAATGTTAAAAATTTTCCCAAAAATCCCCCCTAGTTTTTGCATTTTCAAAAGATTTTGAAAATTTTACAAGATCATATATAAACTTAATACTCGATATGAATATAATAATTGATTGATTCTGAAATATGAAAAAAGGAAAACCTCCCTAATACCTCATCATAACGCTTAAAGCTTTCATCTCATTTTCCTTATTTAACGACGGTTAACATCAAAAAAGCTGTTAAAACTGTAATTTACATCAAAAAATAAGAAAAAATACTAAAGAAATGTTAAACAATTTTAAAAACTGATATTCAAGAGTAGTGTAACAACTGTCAAAAGAACATGACAAGTACATGTGTACTATAAATAAAGCTCATTTGTAGTAATAAAAGCGAAATAACAGAAAATAGATATGACAGGATGTGACTTTATTAAAAAAATATATATATTTTAACTCCAATGTGCTCTTAAACAGAAAACATAAAAACTTCATAGAAAACTTTAACACATTCACATGTTCATAAGTATGTAAGTGTCAGAAACATTTTGCTTCTTTTTTAATAGAAAATATGTACTTATGTTAGCATTACTTGTATCATGTAAGTAGTTGCTCAATAAAAATTCAATAAAAATGTTAATAAATAATGGCAAATACTTACATAAATACATATGTGATGAAAAATAAAATAATAATACTTACCTTGAACTCAAAATAATTATTTCTTTCAATCATAAAAGTCAACTATTATGGAAGCATTTGATTTTCGCTATGAATATATTTGAATTTGAAATTTTTCTTTGGTAATAAGTTTATGGCCGTTACAGTAGATCAAGCATAAATTATGCATAAATTAATCGATTAAATTGGAAAATATTTAATTTTAAAAACTAATGTCAATCTGCATTATTTATGAGATTGTATGAAAAACAAATTTTATAGGCTTAGGGGGACTAGGGAAAGGGATGAAAAAATGAAAAGAATAAATTAAGGAAAATAGGGAGAGCGGAAACACAAGACAACGAAAACGAAGAAAACGAACAACGAACTAACTACGAACAAACGAAACTAACGAAGAACGAAACTAACGAACAAGAACACGAACCGACAACGAACGAACGAACAACTAAAACGAACGACAACGAACGAACAACGAACGAACGAAAGAACGAACGAACGAACGAACGAACGAACGAACGAACGAACGAACGAACGAACGAACGAACGAACGAACGAACGAACGAGAACGAACGAACGAACGAACAACGAACGAAACGAACGAACGAACGAACGAACGAACGAAACGAACGAACGAAGAACGAACGAACGAACGAACGAACGAACGAACGAACGAACGAACGAACGAACGAACGAACGAACGAACGAAGAACGAACGAACGAAGAACGAAACGAACGACGAAGAACGAACGAACGAACGAACGAACGAACGAACGACGAACGAACGAACGAACGAACGAAACGAACGAACGAACGAACGAACGAACGAACGAACGAACGAAGAACGAAACGAACGAAGAACGAACGAAGAACGAACGAACGAAAACGAACGAACGAACGAACGAACGAACGAAGAACGAAGAACGAACGAACGAACGAACGAGAACGAACGAACGAAACGAACGAACGAACGAACGAACGAACGAACGAACGAACGAACGAACGAACGAACGAACGAAACGAACGAACGAACGAACGAACGAACGAACGAAACGAACGAACGAACGAACGAACGAACGAACGAACGAACGAAAACGAAGAACGAACGAACGAACGAACGAACGAACGAACGAACGAACGAACGAACGAACGAACGAACGAACGAACGAACGAACGAACGAAACGAACAACGAACGAACGAACGAAACGAACGAACGAACGAACGAACGAAACGAACGAAACGAACGAACGAAGAAAACGAACGAACGAACGAACGAACGAACGAACAAACGAACGAAACGAACGAACGAACGAACGAACGAAACGAACGAACGAACGAACGAACGAACGAACGAACGAACGAACGAACGAACGAACGAACGAACGAACGAACGAACGAACGAACGAACGAAACGAACGAACGAACGAACGAAACGAACGAAGAAACGAACGAAAACGAACGAACGAACGAACGAACGAAAGAACGAACGAAACGAACGAAACGAACGAACGAACGAACGAACGAACGAACGAACGAAACGAACGAACGAACGAACGAACGAACGAACAACGAACGAACGAAACGAACGAACGAACGAACGAACGAACGAACGAACGAACGAACGAACGAAGAACGAACGAACGAACGAACGAACGAAGAACGAACGAAACGAACGAACGAACGAACGAACGAACGAACGAACGAACGAACGAACGAACGAACGAACGAACGAACGAACGAACGAACGAACGAACGAAACGAACGAACGAACGAAAACGAACGAACGAACGAACGAACGAACGAAACGAAGAACGAACGAACGAACGAACGAACGAACGAACGAACGAACGAACGAACGAACGAACGAACGAACGAACGAACGAACGAACGAACGAAACGAACGAACGAACGAACGAACGAACGAAAGAACGAACGAACGAAACGAACGAACGAACGAAACGAACGAACGAACGAACGAACGAACGAACGAACGAACGAACGAACGAACGAACGAACGAACGAACGAACGAACGAACGAACGAACGAAACGAACGAACGAACGAACGAACGAACAACGAACGAACGAACGAACGAACGAACGAACGAACGAACGAACGAACGAACGAACGAACGAACGAACGAACGAACGAACGAAACGAACGAACGAACGAACGAACGAACGAAGAACGAACGAACGAACGAAAACGAACGAACGAACGAACGAACGAACGAACTAACGAACGAAACGAACGAACGAACGAACGAACGAACTAACGAAAAAACGAACGAACGAACGAACGAACTAACGAACGAGAAACGAAAGAACGAACGAACGAACGAACGAACGAACGAACGACGAACGAACGAACGAACGAACGAAGAACTAACGAACTAACGAACGAACTAACGAACGAACGAACGAACGAACTAAACGAACGAACGAACGAACTAACGAACTAACAACTAACGAAACGAACTAACGAACGAACTAACGAACGAACGAACTAACTAACTAACTAACTAACTAACTAACTAACTAACTAACTAACTAACTAACTAACTAACTAACTAACTAACTAACTAACTAACTAACTAACTAAGTAACTAACTAACTAACTAACTAACTAATTTGAAATAGTTATCATATGAACCTATTAGAGCTATAATCTTAAAAGATCGCCACACTGGGTATAGATAGTAGGGCAAGTTAACCTGAGGAATGCCAAGTGCAACGATAGATGGATTCTAAAATGGACAAGACAATCTTAAAATATAAAGATTATCTACGTACAGTTACTGCAGTACAACTTCTATGACCTAGACTGCCCTCAACGATGTTTCAACAACAAATCTAGTCAAATTTGCTAGAATTAACTATTGGCTATATGGTCTTCCTGTGTCCTAAATAACAAACTACTAATCTACGACATAGAGATCATGTAAGATTAGATAAATTTCAAAATAACGGAAGCCCCCAAATTATTAAAATCGATTGTAAATTTTTACTTACACTTACATACACTTTCCTTATCACACTTATTACAATTGAATAATTAATGGCTCTCATTTACAATTCATCATACATTTTCTTGCCAATTTAATCGGGCGTCTCTAACTAAAACTAAAAACATCATATTTGTTAAATGTTAATTTTAACTTTAATTTAGTTTGAAGTGAATACATTTACAAAACCAATTTATAATATTTTTTTTCCTTACGTATGTATTCATATTACATTATATACAATATTTGTGTATACATTGATACATTATGGTTTTTTTTTGCGCCTAAAAAGAAATCAAATTTCGTTTAAATTTTGATTTCACATTACCGTAGGGGTGAAATTTTTGGTTTTTGTAATAATAACCAAAATACAACAAAACAAAAAAAATTTTAAATAAAAACTAAACTGAAAAATTGCCAAAGTTTGACTTGCATGATTTATCTATTATTTTACATCATTTTTGTATTTTTTATTTTTTTTTGTTATATTTTTTATTTAACAAAATGTTAAACTTTGAATTAGACTTTTTTTTTTTTTTTGATTTTTTGCGGTTTTTTAGTTGTTGTCGTTTGGTTGCTTGGTTTGTTGCTCATGCTATAGTTGCCACCACAATTGTTGACTTTCAATCTCTTTATACAGTTTAAGGGGGGAGATATATTTTTAACCGTTGTTTTTTTGTTTTGGACTTCACCACATCAGATATTATTTATGCTTGCGCTATTTTTAATGCGATTATAGCCTAAACATCTATAAATGTTTTGGTTTTTTTTTTTTTTGCTGTATGGTTTTTGGTAGTTTTTCATCAGTTTTCGGTGTTTTTGTTTCTGTTGTTGTAGTTGTTTTCAGTTTTACACTTGCGGGTGTTGATGCCATAATTTTGTAATTTTCCCTGAAAGACTTACAGTTTTAAAGTTGAATTTTTTTATTACAAGTTTTTATAAAAGATGTGTTATTTGGTCAAAACGAGACTAAAATATTTTAAATAGAAGTACACTATGTTAATGAACTGCGAAGTTATACTCTTAAGAGAATTGCTTGCTTTGAAATTTATTATTCTACGGGGATACGATATGGCTTCAGGTACACAGAGGGGGAAAAATATACACTACTGGTACCAAATTGATATAAATTTTTTCAATAACATCCGTTGTCAAGTATATACAACAACATCTATAGATGTGCATAAAATTTAGATTGCGACAACGAATTGTTGAAATTTGACAACGGTGCATGGTCAATATTACTTGTTGTTGTTTTATGTATGTATACTTGACAACAGATTTTATTGAAAAATTTGGTATTAATTTGGTAACAGGCGTGTATATTTATTTTTCCCTCTGTGTACGATTGGACATTTTGAGCTTCTAATGAAGTTCTTTACGAAAGGATCGAAATCAACAGTTCGGTTGTCCTTCTCCTAAAAATTTCAGCTCTCTTCAATAAATACATTGGCTCTTGCATGACTAGAGACAATCGACAGTAAAGTACGACTATGGATACAATCCGATGAGATAAAATTTCTTCGGGCGCGGGGGGCGACAAAGACGAGGAAGACAAGTCCGCAAGAGAGCCAGGGGGCAACGCGCAGCAGAAAAGCAAGAAGAGCTACCGATGCGAGCGAGCGAGAGAGCGAAGCGAGCGAGCGAGCGAGCGAGCGAGCGAGCGAGATAGCGAGCCGAGCGCGCAGCTGAGCGAGCGAGCGAGCGAGCGAGCGAGCGAGCTAGGCTCAGCGAGCGAGCGAGCGAGCGAGGACGAGCGAGCAGATGAGCGAGGCGACTAAGCGAGTCGAAGCGAGGAGCGAGCGAGCGAGGCAGCGAAGCGAGCGAGGGTAAGCGAGCGAGCTGAGCGAGCGAGCGAGCTAGCGAGGAGCGAAGCGAGCGAGCGAGCGTAGCGAGCTAGGAGCGATCGAGCTAGCGAGTCTAGCGAGCTAGGCTAGCGAGCGATCGAGTTATCGAGCGACGAGTCAGCTAGCGAGCGAGCGAGCGAAGCGAGCGAGCGAGGATCGAGCGAGCGAGCGAGCGAGCGAGCGAGCGACAGCGAGCGAGGAGCGATCGAGCGAGCGAGCGATCGAGCGAGCGAAGCGAGCGAGCGAGCGAGATCGAGAGAGCGAGCGAGGAGCGAGCGAGTCAGCTATCGAGCTAGCGAGCGAGCGAGCGAGCGATCGAGCGAGCGAGCGAGCGAGCTAGCGAGCGATCGATCGATCTATATAGAGCTAGATGAGCGAGCTATCGATCTATATCTATCTATCTATCTATCTATCTATATCTATCATCATCATCCATCCATCTATCTATCTATCTATCTATCTATCTATCTCTATCTTTCTATCTATCCAATATAATTTTCACCATTCTTGCCACACCCTGTACTTTATGTAAATATGAATATTTTTTCTTAAACCTAATACCGTTTCTTCTGCATATTGCAAATATAATTTTGGACGTTTTTCATTCACATACATATATTTTTCTAGTTTCATTCCATTTGTCGTACCCTGCTTATAGTATATTGTAATTTTATATGAAATCGAGGGGTTAAAAGAAATTATTGGTATGTGATGTAAAACTGATTATATTTTTAAAACGTTTTTGATTTTGTTTTTCCTTCTCTTACTTCTAAAATTGTTGTTACTTAATAATATTAAAGTGTATGAACTTTTAAGTAAAATGTTATTTTCATTTTAATACATACTGGTGCCCAACTTTATGATTATGTTAATGCTTCCTTTTTAAAAGTATTTATTTGTAAATACAAAAAAAAAAATATTGTTGCAATCATCTTTTTCTTAAACTTTAATTTATTACAAATTTAAAAAAAAGTTAAATTATAGGGGAGATGTTAATTTTCCAAATGTTTTGCGATACTAAAATGTCTTTTAGTGTGATGTGAAATTTTTAATATTAAATAAGATGATCCACAGAGATCAAAAGATAATATTAGGAATTTGACTAGGAAATCAGTTTAAATGTTTGGAAGCAATTTGTTTATAGAAAGGAATAGTAATAAATCCTAAAATTATTCGAATGAAATTTTAAATAATATTAATTTTGTATTCAGACCTACATGAATTGCTGTTTGATACACATCAGAATAAAATGAAGAAATAAAAGTATTCCGCAACCTAATAAAAGTAGCCAATCCTCTATCACTTACTTTATCCAATTTTTTTTCTCGAACTTACACATATTTTTTTCAATAAAAACTTCATATTTAATTTTATGCTATTTCAAAATCGACGCTTTTAGTTTTTATTACTATCAAAATCTGCAATATACAAACAAATCACTTTACAACATTTGAAACTTATAATGTTACACTTTTCAAAAAAAAATCTGTTCAACAAAAACCAAACAAAACATTTAACAACAATGTCAATCAGTTGGTTTACAATCAAAGGGCCGAAATTGAAAACATTTATACCACGATTAAGACATAAATCATGTAAAATTATACAGTTTTGTCTTGTTACTACTACTGACACAGTTAAACAAGCGATTTGTTTGCATTTCATAAACATTGTTATATGAGTATAAGAGCTTTTTAGTACTAAACACACCAGTACGTACTTGTACCACTTAGAAAACAGGCGGCAGTTAGTTAGGCAGGCACATGGATATGTTGTATATATGATCCCATATTGTTGTCCGTCTGTCTTATAGTTAGACGGACATAACTTATATATTTAATAAAAATAAATTTGATGTTGTTGTTGTTTGAGTTGAGTTATTTAGTTATTCATAACTACGCTTTAAAATATGATCGACATATACAAAGATATTAATGAACATACTTGCATATATTTAATATTAGGGGAGTTTTTTATTATTACAACAGCACAAGGGATGTTAGACCAAGTAATATACAGACATTTATATATTTACTAACAAGGTAAGAATTTATAATGCCTAAATCAGATCTTCTCGGCAGCCGGGTACTCTATCTAAAGTTCAGCATGCATAAACATATTGATTACGTAACATCTGAAACTAATGACAGGACTAATTCCGTATACTCCTTCATTCATCCTATATCAAATGCACTTAACACCAACTCATTTCCAATGCTTAGTCTCATAGTCACTCTTCTGTGGATTTCTGTTGACTTCGGCAACAGCACCGAACTTATACCGAATTATAGCCTTTAATGTGCATCAGTCTTTTAACCAAATTTGGGTTTAAACCGCTACCACCACATGCACCCCGAAGGGACCCTCCAATAACCGGGACAAGACAATGTCCGAAACTCTGACCTGCGGGAACCGTTAGTCCCGTGTAGTTCTCTGGTTCGACCCTATGTCAAATCATACCAAGAAAGGGCCGTGAATACTTTTAATCATCACCAGTGTACAGCCCCGGTAGACTAGTTGTACTAGTAGCACCTTTTTCCCCGGGATTGGGGTCTTTCATCAAGGTTATATGCATCCGGGGGGGGGGGTAATGACGGGACAATAGAATACGAAAGAATCCAACACATGTATTAGTTATGTGAACTTAAAGCTATAAAAATATCAGCAAAACAAATATGTAGGTTCCTGGTAATGGCCTTAATGCCAATGACGTTGACAATCAGATAAATATAATCGTACTGCCACATAAGACAACACGGGTCAACAAAATTTGGAAAAGTCGAAACCCTAAGAATTTCTCTATTATATCTGGGTTTCGAGTTATGTTGTCTTGCAATTTGAAAAGAAAACATTTTTGCTCACTTTGAGATGTTCTAAAAGCTCCAAGATAACTTTATTTATAAAATGTTGTATGCCATCTGATATATCTTCCTTCTTCTTTGAGATATCTTCACCAAAAGCTTGAAAACTTTATCCCCTACACTACTATAGTGCTTTTTAAATATTGTTTATAACCAACAAAAAAAAATTGGATCCACACCCACCTGAGCATGTTACAATTGACTGAAATCACTTTCTGTTAAAGTTAAAGGGCCAAGAATGGAATCTTTTAAAATTCCGGACACGATATCTCGAATCTCAGATATGAATCCCAGATGTGATGACTTCGGATTCAACGCAGCTCAATCTTTTAGAAAAGTATACTTAGATCTCTGTGTTAAAATTTTTCGGCCTGTGGAATAATTCTCTTTTATGGTCTAGATTTTGGTGACTTCTTGGATAAAGTTTATACAGCGAACACTTACTTCTACCTCTAAAGAAATATGGGTAAAATGCATGGGTGTCTGCAAGGACCTTGAAGGAATAATAATGCGATAAGAATACACAATCACAATGAAGTCTCAGTTTATGAACTATGTTTCAACCCTAGTGATCTATAGTTTCAGTTAGGTAAGATTGAAAGGACAAGCCTGTTTTGCGCTTCATCAATGAAAAATTTTGGTGGAAACATTTTATTTAGCGACTATTAATCCGTTTGCTCTACATTCGTTTGAATCCGTTCGTCAGTGATTGTTAGGTCTATAGACTACTTATCTGGGGGAAATCTCCAAAACAGATCATTGCGAAAACCAGAAGTGTAATTTTTGTTTATATTAAACTAAGTAGTACCGATTTTTGAAGGGATAATAGTTCTGAACTAAAAAGCCCAAATCGGAAGGTATGATTATGTGGGTACTAGGTGAATTAATAAACCGATTTCAATTATTTTCAATAGGATTTCAAACATTTTCTTTGGACTGTTTTAAATTTCATCAAAATATCAGCACAAACACATAATACCCTCCCCACTTTAGATGTGTAGGGTATAAAAATGTTGGCTTATATGTATGTCACACTCACTAAAACGTTAGTTTCTTCCATACAGTCCTCAGTAAAGAACTAAGTACATTCCTTCTACGAATTGATTTGAAATCGAAACAAATATTAGTCGAAAAGTACTGATTCATTTTTCAGCATGTCACAAATGAATAATTTCGATCCGCAATAGATCGTAGACCCTAATATATCGATGTGGTCCGACTTTAAATTGTATTTATGAGAATACAGATTGAGATTAGGATTAGGTCCATTATTATTTACGTTATAAGTAAACACCACAAACGAGTATTATTCTCTTCTTCTTAGTGCTGCCACCAAGAGCAAAGACACCCTAATATACACAATCGGTATGCAACTGAGATGCAATTCTTTACTCGCATGCAGTAACAAATCATGGGTGGTAAAAATAACAAATCAACTATAGTATTTATCACTTGACATAAGTGGAGCAAAAATATTGTATCTAGTAAGACGCATACATATTGATATATTCGTACGGTATAGATCTATAGGTTTTTCTATAGCACAGTGTTGTACAGAAGGGTTTTTGTAAAGGTAATTCACAATCCAGATCCAAACATTAAAGTTTATACTTTTCGATGCATTTTTAAAGGAAAATAATTTAAGCAGATTTCTTAAAAAGAAATCAATATTTTACAAAAGTGGAACAAATTGGTCACATTCAATATCAGATTTATCTGAACATATTGAAACTTATTATACCCTACACCACTTTAGTGAGGAGGGTATATTGGGTTTGTGCTGATGTTTGTAACGCACAATAATATTGGTCCTATACCCACCTTAAAGTATACC
The DNA here is from genome assembly GCF_015586225.1 of Lucilia sericata. Lineage (NCBI taxonomy): Eukaryota > Metazoa > Arthropoda > Insecta > Diptera > Calliphoridae > Lucilia > Lucilia sericata. The sequence goes on from NW_023995267.1 coordinate 116,125, forward strand.
AATCGGCTTAGAATCATTTTCTGAGTCGATTTAGCTATGTCCGTCCGTCTGTCCGTCCATGTAAACCTTGTAATCAAACTACAGGTTGCAATTTTGAAGATAATTCAATGAAATTTGGTACATGATCTTCTATTGTCCCAGGAACGAAGCCTATTGAAAATGGTTAAGATCGGTCCATTATTTCACCTAGCCCCCATACAACTGAACACCTGAATAGGGCTTGTAAAACTTTTAATCAAACTATAGGTCGCAATTTTGATGATAATTCAACGAAATTTGGCACATGATCTTCTATAGTACCGGAGATAAAGCCTATTGAAAATGGTTAACATCGGCCCATTATTTCACCTAGCCCCCATACAACTGAACCCCTGAATAGGGCTTGTAAACATTGTATTCAAACTACAGGTCGCAATTTTGATGATAATTCAATGAAATTTGGCACATGATCTTCTATGGCACCGGAGACAAAGCCTATTGAAAGTGGATAACATCGGTCCATTATTTCAACTAGCCCCCATACAACTGAACACCTGAATAGGGCTTGTAGACCTTGTAATCAACTACAGGTCGCAATTGAAGATAATTCAACGAAATTTGGCACATGATCTTCTATGGTACCGGAGACAAAGCCTATTAAAAATGGTTAACATCGGTCCATTATTTCACCTAGCCCCCAACCCGACGAATAGGGCTTTTAAATTCATAATTATGTTTAATATACTCGTATCTCAACAAAAAGCTGCAAAACCAAGTGCTATACTAGCCTTGATGACTCTCATGAATTTTATAATTATAGGGTCTCATTTGACCATAGCACCTATACAAAGCCCTCTTCAAAATTTGACTTAAATGTCCACAATTTTATTCAACAATAAATGGCTTAAGTATATCTGAAGCAAGGTACAATTCAACAATGCTTTATTATGAAAACAAAATCACATTTCATTTTTGTAACAGGTGTAGGGTATTATATGGTCGGCCTCGCCCAACTATAATTTCTTACTTGTTTTAAAATTTTATATTTAGACTTGAAAGAGTAAAAATTCCTTTTTAATGGTCCCATTAAGTAAAATATATTTTAAAATATTTTGCTTGCAACTCCAGCATCACTGTGAGAAATATATGCGAACGAAGAAAAAAATATATAAAAATATTTATATTTATGCTTAAAGGTACAAATATTCCAAACTAAATAAATACAAATAAACAAAAGAGAGAATAATAAAAAAAACTAAAAACCCATAAATACACAATAATGATAAACCAATAACTAAATGCAAAACTTACAAATATAACAGTGAGTACAAATTGAACTTGCATGAATTTTAAGTGTTTTTAGTTGTTTTTCATTTTACAGTTTTTTCAACTCGCTCGTTATTTTGCGTTTTTTTTTTTTTTTTTTTTTTTTTTAAATAAAAATTTACATATTTCAGCTGGAGTCGTGAATTTTCTTAGTGTGGCCCAGAGTATTAATGCGTTCAAGAAGTGTATTTGTATGTGTCCATATACAAATATTGGACATTTATGGGCCAAAGTAACTCTATTGATACGACTACAAAACACATTCATTTTATTCATTCACTCTTTTATTCACACTGTTATTCACGTTCACATCGTACGTCGTAGGTCAGAATCAGTCAGTCAGTCGAAATTTAGATTGTATTTTAGTGTCGTTTAGTAACATTTAAAAGGCATTTAAATAATTTTGTCAGTATATGTATATGTATTTTCATTACATTTGAGGTTGTTTTTAATTGAAATACACAAGAATTAAATTCAATTTATTAAAATATTACATGAAAAATTCATTTATTTAAAATAAAAAAAAAATAAAACAAATACATATATGAATAATTGAATAACTCTTTAGCTTAAATATGTTGAATATTTATAATACTGACATCATTTTCGATAACTTTTAAAAGTAAAAGTGTTTGTGCGGCTTACAGGTTTAATTCTTGTTTTATTATTATTTTTAGTAAAAATGTCAAACTGTTATACAGGGTTTTTTTCCAAAAAGCTAATTGTTTGCTCTTACTCTATTAGATAAATTATAATCTGATTAATTTTTTTTTTTTGAAATATGAAATCATCATACCTCAATGCGTATGATTTACGTATGTATGTTATATTATATATTATTAATACTAGACTATAGACTAGACTATAGACTAGACTATAGAACTAGACTATAGACTAGACTATAGACTAGAAACTATAGACTGACTCTAGACTAGGACTATAGACTAGACTATGACTAGCCTATAGACTAGACTATGAACTAGACTAGACTAGGAATAGACTAGACTATAGACTAGACTATAGACTAGACTATAGACTAGCCATAGACTAGACTATAGCCTAGACTCTAGCTATAGACTAGACATAGGACTACGACTAAATAGACTAGACCCTATAGACAGACTTAAGACTAGACTATAGGACTAGACTATAGACTAGACTAAAAGACTAGACTATAGGACTAAGACTAGCGACTAGACTAAAGACTAGACTAGACTATAGACTAGACTATAGACTAGACTATAGACTAGACTATAGACTAGACATAGACTAGACTATAGACTAGACTATAGACTAGACTATAGACTAGACTATAGACTAGACTATAGACTAGACTATAGACTAGACTAGACTAGACTATAGACTAGACTAGAGACTAGACTATAGGACTAGACTATAGACTAGACTAAAGACTAGACTAGACTAGACTATAGCTAGACAATAGACTAGACTATAGACTAGACTATAGACTAAGACTATAGACTAGACTATAGACTAGACTATAGACTAGACTATAGACTAGACTATAGACTAGACTATAGACTAGACTATAGACTAGACTATAGACTAGACTATAGACTAGACTATAGACTAGACTATAGACTAGACTATAGACTAGACTATAGACTAGACATAGACTAGACTATAGACTAGACTATATAGACTAGACTATAGACTAGACTATAGACTAGACTATAGACTAGACTATAGACTAGACTATTGACTAGACTATAGACTAGACTATAGACTAGACTATAGACTAGACTATAGACTAGACTATAGACTAGACTATAGACTAGACTATAGACTAGACTATAGACTAGACTATAGACTAGACTATAGACTAGACTATAGACTAGACTATGACTAGACTATAGACTAGACTATAGACTAGACTATAGACTAGACTATAGACTAGACTATATACTAGACTATAGACTAGAATATAGACTAGACTATAGACTAGACTATAGACTAGACTATAGACTAGACTATAGACTAGACTATAGACTAGACTATAGACTAGACTATAGACTAGACTATAGACTAGACTATAGACTAGACTATAGACTAGACTATAGACTAGACTATAGACTAGACTATAGACTAGACTATAGACTAGACTATAGACTAGACTATAGACTAGACTATAGACTAGACTATAGACTAGACTATAGACTAGACTATAGACTAGACTATAGACTAGACTATAGACTAGACTATAGACTAGACTATAGACTAGACTATAGACTAGACTATAGACTAGACTATAGACTAGACTATAGACTAGACTATAGACTAGACTATGACTAGACTATAGACTAGACTATAGACTAGACTATAGACTAGACTATAGACTAGACTATAGACTAGACTATAGACTAGACTATAGACTAGACTATAGACTAGACTATAGACTAGACTATAGACTAGACTATAGACTAGACTATAGACTAGACTATAGACTAGACTATAGACTAGACTATAGACTAGACTATAGACTAGACTATAGACTAGACTATAGACTAGACTATAGACTAGACTATAGACTAGACTATATACTAGACTATAGACTAGAATATAGACTAGACTATAGACTAGACTATAGACTAGACTATAGACTAGACTATAGACTAGATTATAGACTAGACTATAGACTAGACTATAGACTAGACTATAGACTAGACTATAGACTAGACTATAGACTAGACTATAGACGAGACTATAGACTAGACTATAGACTAGACTATAGACGAGACTATAGACTAGACTATAGCCTAGACTATAGACTAGAATATAGACTAGACTATAGACTAGACTATAGACTAGACTATAGACTAGACTATAGACTAGACTATAGACTAGACTATAGACTAGACTGTAGACTAGACTATAGACTAGACTATAGACTAGACTATGGACTAGACTATAGACTAGACTATAGACTAGACTATAGACTAGACTATAGACTAGACTATAGACTAGACTATAGACTAGACTATAGACTAGACTATAGACTAGACTATACACCAGACTATAGACTAGACTATAGACTATAAACTAGACTATACACTTTTCTAATTACCCTATTTCCACTTGGAAAAAATGTCTGAAATATCCTTACGCTGTTGAAAAATCTCCAAATTTCCCGCTGTCCGCCAAAACTCAATTTTCCCCCTCAATTGCCATTTCAAAGGCGTCAGATTAAACGGCAAATTCGCACAAAAACTTTGTCAATATATTCCAAAACTCTTTAAGTCGTTTTGAAAATTCAAAATAACATTAAAATTTGGAAACACCGATAACAATGTTTTCATAGTTTAGTAATCACAATGTGATCGTTATATTGTTGCTTATTATCTTCACTTATTAGCTCTGGAAATTTATCTATCTTGAAAAAAAATCCAAATTCCTATTGCATAATTGTTTTTGATTCATTGTTTATAAAAAAATTAAATAACACGTATTTTAATATCAGTTAAAACTTTTGAAGTAATAATATAATGTTTAACAAATAACTTGGTCAATTTTAGGTTAAATAAATTTCCGCCGTTATTTTACGGTTAAAAAAATTTTTGTTAATTTTTCAAAATATAAAATGTTTAAGACAAACAACATTTATTAAAAAGTTTACTTAATCAATATTTATTTAAGAGATATCTAAACACCATGCCTTTTACTTCTTATTGCAGCAGTTGGAAAAAAAACAGTGTGTAGGCAATCTAAAATTAATTGCTGACTAGGTCAACTTAAGTACTACTGTATATTCTGCATAAAAATATTTAAATTTTTTAAAAAGTAGCAACAATCATAAATCACTACCCACTTTTTTCAAAAAAACGATTTTCATATTTAAATAACAAAACAATAATAATTTAAGTTCATTACCATCAAAACAATATTTTACATTTAGAACAACAGCAATTGAAGAAAAAAAACTTAATTTTATTTGACAATGACCTTCAACTTCTTTTTCTTATTCGTTCAATGTTCAATAAAATTTTAAAAAAATTTATTAAAAAAACTCTTTAGCTAAAGACTACTCGTACTTAAAAAAAAAATCAAAAATATTGTTAGTTAAAAGTGGCTGGTTGGCTGCAAGTGGAAACATAAATATCTGAGTGTCTAAATAATAAGTGAGGGAATGACTGAATATTTAAAAAACTATCAAGAGTATGAAGTCATTGAACGTCTAAAGTAGCAGCAGCAGCAGCCACAAAACGATTTAATATGAAAATCGTGAATGTCTATTGACACCTGCATAAGCGACCGAACGTCTTGAAGTACGACACCGACTAAATATTGATAGGAAACTAAATCGTAATGAAATCCAATGTGAATTTGGAAAAATATACAAATGTTTTTTTCTCTGCAACAAAACAAACCAACAGTTCAATATAAACAATAAGAGAAACAAATATCATTTGCAATTAACGACACTAAAAACCAAAAGATAACGTTTTAATTAGAAATATTAATAATAATAACAACAACAGCAGCAACAAAAAACAAATATAAAGACAATGCAAACAACAAAGTTTAATTAAACTTTACCCACCCAAGTATCGACGAAGAAATAAAAAAGTAACAAATACTCTCACACTCAAACATTCGCACAAACATAAGTAAAATAGCTATCTAATGTTGCTGCCACATTCAATGTGGGATATATTAGATGTTTGTATATCTGGTGAGACGTTTGTTTAGTTGCAGTAGTGATCAAGGCCACACACACCTACATACAAATCATAGATACCAACTGTATATCTGCCATAAAGCAAATCAACCGACAAGTCTTGCCAACATATGTACAAAACAGACCAATAGACGGTTAGTAAAAGAATTGATAAATTTTATGATTTAATGGGTTTTGTTTAATTCTTTTATTATTTAATACAATTAAATTTAAGAATTTCTGTATATATCCAAGAAGTTTTAAAGCGGTTTAATGAGTTTATGTTGATCTTTTAAACACCCACTTAGACTATTGAATAGAATAAAGTACAAACTGTTATATAAATACTAAACCACAGAATAGACTATTGCACAAACTATAGACAACTATAGGCCGGAGCAAAGACTAGACATAGTCCATGTAGTCCGGACTATAAAATAGTCTATAAAATGTCCAGATAGTAGATTCTTGATTATAGTCCATATTATATACCAGAATAGCTCAAACTATAGAATATACTATAGGCCAGAGTAAAGACTAGATATAGTCCATGTACGGACTATACTATAAGCTAGTTCAGACTATAAACTAGTCTCAAGTCTAGAGAAGAATAAAATCCAGTAAATAGACTCTTCATTATAGTCCAGATTTTATACCAGAATAGCTCAAACTATAGACTAGACTACAGCTCATGGACTAGACTATAGGCCGGAGTAAAGAATAGACATAGTCCATACCATATTTACTACCATAGATTGGACTAGTTTAGTATCTACTCCAGACTATAGAATACACTATATTCCCGACAATTGACTATATTATATTCCAAAAATTATACTAGAATTAACAAAAAAGTATGGACTATGACCAGACTACTGTCGAGGAAATAGTTCTGTCTAGAGATTAGTCTAAAGTCGAAACTACAGACAAGAATATTGACTAGACTGTAGTCCAGACTATAGATAACACTCGACTAAAGACTATACATTATAGTTCAGATTTTATCTAATATACAAAAATGTAAAATTTAGTCCTGACTACAGACTATATACTCCAGACTATAGATTAAATTATACTTCAGACTATAGTGTACACAGTAGGCCAGAACAGACTTACAACAGAGTACAGTCTATACTATAAGCTAGACTAAAGTCCAGATTAGTTTTTTCTGGAATATGGACTAGAACATAATATGGACTATCGACTAATATGTATTCCGAACCATGGATTAGATTATAAAGTGGACTGTAGATCTGATTATGCCCAACACTTTTTACAGGATTGTAGTTAACACTATAGTCTTTACTATCCAAAATTAAGACTAGGACACAGTCTAGAGTTCAGATTAGAATATAGCATATGCTATAGGATTGTCTATAGGCCAGTCTTTAGATTATACTATGGTTCAGGTTATAGACTAGACTATAGTGCATTTTATAGACTATAGACTAGTCAGCCTACAATTCAATCTATAGTCAGGACAATAGTCTAGTCTGTCCTATTATCTAGTCTATATTTTAAGTCATAGTCTGAAACAAAATGTAGTCTATATTCTGGACTACAAGCTTATTCAATTATCTGGACTATAATCTAGTCTATAACGATGACTGTAGACTAGACTATAGTCCTAACTAGAACATACTATTGGTCAGACTGTAGGCCAGACTATATTTCAGACCAAGGAGAATCTATACAATGTGACGTCACTACAGAATTTGGAAAATTGAGCCGAATTCTCAATACTTTGTCTTTGGTTGTAAAAGAGTTTTGTTTAAATATGGACACTGCCAGCTTATTTTATAATCTGAACTAAAGTCTGGTCTATAATGATGACTGAAGACTAGACTATAATCCTGACTTTAGAATAAATTATAGTCCCAACTAGAACAGACTGTAGACCAGACTATATTTCAGATAAAAGCGAATCTATACAATGTGACGTCAGTACAGAATTTAGAAAATTATGTCAAATTCTCAATATTTTTGAAATATGGAATTTTACAAGGTCGATTGTAAGAGATTTTTTGTTTTATATGGAATACAACAGCTTCGGTATATATTTTATATATTAAAATCCCTTCCTTCGCCGATTCCAGACTTAAAAATCTTGTATTGGTAACGAATTGTTTCAGAGACCAATATGTACTTCTCATTCTATGTTGCATACTATAGATTTACTGCAACAAATTAAATAACTTTTTAATAAAAATATTCCAATTCACACACATTTTACAATTAAATTAATATTAATGTTTAAAAAAATAAATTTTTCTTGATTTAAATCTTTATTCTATAATTTCTACAACTTTATTTTGAAATATTGACCACAGTCGTATACTTTATGTTAAAAATGCTTCAACATTTCTGACATGATTTTTGTGTTCAAAGCTCCCCCATCATTCATTGATTTGTTTTTCTGTTATTACTGGGAACCTGATTGTGTACATTGGAATTTGAGTAACATCATGGAAATAATGTAAGACAACATAAGAAGAGCGGAATATATTTCCAGTGGCATGAGAGCTAAAGTTTTTTTCACTTGTGGTAGGTTAACATTTGGCTTTTTAATTTCGACCAGTTTTTAACAGAGAAATTCAAATTTTAGTGGGAGATTTAACAGTTAATATTAACTGGTCTGAGACTTAAAATATAAAGAATAATGTGAAAAATAACCAACAGGCAATGACTTCTTGACTGTTAATAATTTAAAAAGATGGTTATTACTTACTTTTTCACATTATATATAGTTGTACCTAAAATCGGAAGACAAAGGCCACTCACATCTATCAGCTTTATCATTTTAAACATAAAAATATTCCGAAAGCAAAACACTTGGAAATCTCTTTCATATTTCGAAATCAACATCAACGCTACTAAATTCTACATGATTCTGGATTAACTGTTAACATCACAAAGATTTCAAAACACATAAATATAATATTCACACAGTTGCCATGTAAACTGACAAAATAGTTGAATAATTAATACTTTAACAGACATTATTAAACTAAAACGAAAATATTTAATCGAACTAAAGAAAATCCACAAATAATCTAAAGTGTCCAAAATTTCACTTTTCACCTGCCGCGTTATTATATTCTGCGAACAACAAATGACGGAGGCAACACGCAAAAACACAAATTATCTTTAATAAAGGTTTATACTTAAATTTATAGCCATTAAATCATGGTTTAACGTATTTTAAACATGAGTTTTTTTTCTTCTTCTGTACTCCTCAGTTTACCACTTCGACGTAAGACATCTGTCCGTCCGTCCGTCCATCCAAACAAACGACGATGTAGTACAAGACTGTGAAAATTTATCTCAGCAAAGTTGCGAATAAAAAACGGAGTGTGGTCAAAGTTTTTAAACGTACACACTTACCACCATCATCAGTCTCATCATCATCGTCATCTTATTGTTGCAAATATAAAGGATGTTAAAGCGGGTGTTTTACTACAATGGTACATGGCATGATTGAAAGAAAACAAGTTCGAGCGTGCGGGTAAGTAAGTACGCATGAATGGTGTAAATAAAACTTATCATGTGCTTTCGCAATTGAAATAAACAAAAAAAATTGTTAATATGAGGGTTTAAGTTAACACAAAATACTTCCGTTTCTGACAGACAAAGAAGAAAATATCTTTGTCCACTGGCGTCTTTTTTTCTACTGATCTACTACTAACTACCCTGTACTTACTACATTGTAGTACAGACGACTACTTACATATAGTATATACAGACTACACATTAATCCAGATAATAGACTAGACTATAGACTAGACTATAGACTAGACTATAGACTAGACTATAGACTAGACTATAGACTAGACTATACACTAGACTATAGACTAGACTATAGACTAGACTATAGACTAGACTATAGACTAGACTATAGACTAAACTATAGACTAGACTATAGACTAGACTATAGACTAGACTATAGACAAGACTATAGACTAGACTATAGACTAGACTATAGACTAGACTATAGACTAGACTATAGACTAGACTATAGACTATGGACTAGACTAGACTATAGACTATGGACTAGACTATAGACTAGACTATAGACTAGACTATAGACTAGACTATAGACTAGACTATAGACTAGACTATAGACTAGACTATAGACTATGGACTAGACTATAGACTAGACTATAGACTAGACTATAGACTAGACTATAGACTAGACTATAGACTAGACTATAGACTAGACTATAGACTAGACTATAGACTAGACTATAGACTAGACTATAGACTAGACTATAGACTAGACTATAGACTAGACTATAGACTAGACTATAGACTAGACTATAGACTAGACTATAGACTAGACTATAGACTAGACTATAGACTAGACTATAGACTAGACTATAGACTAGACTATAGACTAGACTATAGACTAGACTATAGACTAGACTATAGACTAGACTATAGACTAGACTATAGACTAGACTATAGACTAGACTATAGACTAGACTATAGACTAGACTATAGACTAGACTATAGACTAGACTATAGACTAGACTATAGACTAGACTATAGACTAGACTATAGACTAGACTATAGACTAGACTATAGACTAGACTATAGACTAGACTATAGACTAGACTATAGACTAGACTATAGACTAGACTATAGACTAGACTATAGACTAGACTATAGACTAGACTATAGACTAGACTATAGACTAGACTATAGACTAGACTATAGACTAGACTATAGACTAGACTATAGACTAGACTATAGACTAGACTATAGACTAGACTATAGACTAGACTATAGACTAGACTATAGACTAGACTATAGACTAGACTATAGACTAGGCTATAGACTAGACTATAGACTAGACTATAGACTAGACTATAGACTAGACTATAGACTAGACTATAGACTAGACTATAGACTAGACTATAGACTTGACTATAGACTTGACTATAGACTAGACTATAGACTAGACTATAGACTAAACTATAGACTAGACTATAGACTAGACTATAGACTAGACTATAGACTAGACTATAGACTAGACTATAGACTAGACTATAGACTAGACTATAGACTAGACTATAGACTAGACTATAGACTAGACTATAGACTAGACTATAGACTAGACTAAAGACATTTTTAAAATGTATTGCTTTTTTTCAATCAATTGCAAAAGTAAATTGACAATAGCATTAGTTAGTCATTAAATAAAATGTAAATAAATTATCAAATATGTAGATAAGTATATTTACATATGTTTTTTTGGTTACAAAGTATGAATATATAAATTAACCTTTAATTTCAGGTCGTTGTATTTTAATGACTGTTTGCAGTGTGAGAACAATTTATTTCATCTATTCATATTACTTAGTTTGTTTTTGACAATAACTATAACATTTAAATGCAACTTTATTCTAGGTATGAATACCAAGCCTCTCTCTGTCATGATATTTATACATATTTTTTCCAACTACTATTTTATTAGTTTTTATTAGAATTTTGTTGTTTGTTTTTATTGTTAAAAGCCAAAAAAATGCTCCTAAATAATTCTTGCACTAAATCACAGTTTAAGATGTCAAATTGTTATTTTATTACTCGCAATAGTTACTTTTATGCTTCAGTACAAGAACAACATTTAGGCGGCAAGACAGACGGACAATTTAACGAACAAAACTAGACATTCTTGGAGCAGTAACATTGACTTAAACTAAGTAAATCGTTAACCTTTTTGTCATTATGTTTTTAATGCATTGATTTATGACAGATATCGTTGTAGGTGGTCTGGTCTTATTTAGAAGTTGGATTCAAATGATGGCAGTAGTAGTGAATAGCAGCAGCAGTAGTTGTAGTAGTTTGAATTATAATGCTAAAGATCGTGATTTGGCAGCAAATAGGGAGCCTGGGAATCATTTTTATTTATATTTAACCCTCTACAAGTTCAGATATAAGTTTGTATAAACGCTGTTTTAGATTTAAAATTGTGTGTTATAAATCAAATTTATGTTTTAATAAATTTGTTTGGTTCCTTTTATTATTTTATTTATCTTCCTTGCTTGATGCAGGAGAAACATTCTAATTCTTGGAACAAAAAACCCAACTTCTTTTATTACATCATAGTGACTGGTTTGGGGAACAAGGTAGTGTAAACAAATAAAAGTGAAGTTATAAAGAAAACAAATCTTTAGTAATATTCCCAGCCATTGTGTTCCTTTAGATGATTGAATGTTTATGGTTAGGATGTTTCAATAATAGGGTGGTCTGTTTTAGAATACACTTAGTTTTTTAAAATTTTCTGAGCTAGACTATTAATAAAACAATCTTAAATGTAACGTTCGTATCTGTGACACCCATAACGGTCCAGATCTTGAAAGAGGTTTGTGCCATGATATTGTATCTCAATATACGCTCTTGTGGAGCGGGGTAGCCACATTAAAGTTGTTATACGGAATTCTTCATCTAAACAACTTTTGCAATTACTGTCGCGCCTATCTATCTATCTATCTATCTATCTATCTATCTATCTATCTATCTATCTATCTATCTATCTATCTATCTATCTATCTATCTATCTATCTATCTATCTATCTATCTATCTATCTATCTATCTATCTATCTATCTATCTATCTATCTATCTATCTATCTATCTATCTATCTATCTATCTATCTATCTATCTATCTATCTATCTATCTATCTATCTATCTATCTATCTATCTATCTATCTATCTATCTATCTATCTATCTATCTATCTATCTATCTATCTATCTATCTATCTATCTATCTATCTATCTATCTATCTATCTATCTATCTATCTATCTATCTATCTATCTATCTATCTATCTATCTATCTATCTATCTATCTATCTATCTATCTATCTATCTATCTATCTATCTATCTATCTATCTATCTATCTATCTATCTATCTATCTATCTATCTATCTATCTATCTATCTATCCCATAAGTATCGCCCTAATATAAATCCTTATTCTACTCTATTAATCTAATCCTCCAAAAGAAATACATAGATGTGAGAACAACTAAATTTTATAATAAATATTTCTCATGTAAGATCATTAGATTCGACTTATGAAAATTGTATTTTAATTTCAAAATCGTAATCAAATAAAATTTACAATAGCTGCATTTTTATTGGCAAATAAATATTATCCCAGACATTAAAATAACAGTCATCTATCTTAATGCACTTATTGTTAGACACTTTAAATAAAATTTTATTTTATGATTTTACAAATTTCTTGTAATTATTGTTAAAACTTTTAACTTATATTTTAACTATTTCCCCCCATCCCCCCAAAAAAACAACAAAATATAAATCTTTAAAATTGTTATTTAGACATGACATGTGTTAAAGGGGAAAAAAAATTATAATTGGTGTTAACAAAAATAATATTTACTTTAAGTACCAGTGAGAAAGCACCACAAGACAACACACACAACAGATAATTATTATTAGTGGTCTACGAGTAGTTATAGCGATTATTATTGTGATTAATTTAATGCTGTAAAATGGTTAGTTTACTTTAACCCCAAATAGTGGTTGGTAGTGGTAGGAAAATGTGTGGTCGATAAATCGCAAGCTGTTGATTCATTCCATCGCATTTCATTTGCTGGTCAATTACCATTGAAGAAAAGTTGCATTATAATAAGTCATGTCTGTTTATTTATTTATTTTTGTACAATGATTTAACTATTTTAATATTATTATTGCATAATTATAATTTGTGGTACAAACTCCTATTTTTTTGGTTAAAAAAAAAATCAGTGAAAGAAAAACCGACCGACCGACAAACAGGCTGGCTGGTTGGCAAACATGTAATAATCATAAGTTCAATAAGTGAAAGAATTAAATATTTAAATAAGTGAAAAAATTGCATATGTTTAATGTGACTTATTAGATACCCTACACTTCAGAGCCAGAGATATTCTGTAAGTAGTCTAAACTAGACTATAGTCTAGTGTATAGTCTAGTGTATAGTCTACTGTGCAGTCTAGTCTATAGTCTAGTCTATAGTCTAGTCTATAGTCTAGTCTATAGTCTAGTCTATAGTCTAGTCTATAGTCTAGTCTATAGTCTAGTCTATAGTCTAGTCTATAGTCTAGTCTATAGTCTATAGTCTAGTCTATAGTCTAGTCTATAGTCTAGTCTATAGTCTAGTCTATAGTCTAGTCTATAGTCTAGTCTATAGTCTAGTCTATAGTCTAGTCTATAGTCTAGTCTATAGTCTAGTCTATAGTCTAGTCTATAGTCTAGTCTATAGTCTAGTCTATAGTCTAGTCTATAGTCTAGTCTATAGCCTAGTCTATAGTCTAGTCTATAGTCTAGTCTATAGTCTAGTCTATAGTCTAGTCTATAGTCTAGTCTATAGTCTAGTCTATAGTCTAGTCTATAGTCTAGTCTATAGTCTAGTCTATAGTCTAGTCTATAGTCTAGTCTATAGTCTAGTCTATAGTCTAGTCTATAGTCTAGTCTATAGTCTAGTCTATAGTCTAGTCTATAGTCTAGTCTATAGTCTAGTCTATAGTCTAGTCTATAGTCTAGTCTATAGTCTAGTCTATAGTCTAGTCTATAGTCTAGTCTATAGTCTAGTCTATAAGTCTAGTCTATAGTCTAGTCTATAGTCTAGTCTATAGTCTAGTCTATAGTCTAGTCTATAGTCTAGTCTATAGTCTAGTCTATAGTCTAGTCTATAGTCTAGTCTATAGTCTAGGTCTATAGTCTAGTCTATAGTCTAGTCTATAGTCTAGTCTATAGTCTAGTCTATAGTATAGTCTATAGTCTAGTCTATAGTCTAGTCTATAGTCTAGTCTATAGTCTAGTCTATAGTCTAGTCTATAGTCTAGTCTATAGTCTAGTCTATAGTCTAGTCTATAGTCTAGTCTATAGTCTAGTCTATAGTCTAGTCTATAGTCTAGTCTATAGTCTAGTCCTATAGTCTAGTCTATAGTCTAGTCTATAGTTGTCTATAGTCTATAGTTCTAGTCTATAGTCTAGTCTATAGTTCTAGTCTATAGTCTAGTCTATAGTCTAGTCTATAGTCTATAGTCTAGTCTATAGTCTAGTCTATAGTCTAGTCTATAGTCTAGTCTATAGTCTAGTCTATAGTCTAGTCCATAGTCTAGTCTATAGTCTAGTCTATATAGTCTATAGTCTAGTCTATAGTCTAGTCTATAGTCTAGTCTATAGTCTAGTCTATAGTCTAGTCTATAGTCTAGTCTATAGTCTAGTCTATAGTCTAGTCTATAGTCTAGTCTATAGTCTAGTCTATAGTCTAGTCTATAGTCTAGTCTATAGTCTAGTCTATAGTCTAGTCTATAGTCTAGTCTAGTCTATAGTATAGTCTATAGTCTAGTCTATAGTCTAGTCTATAGTCTAGTCTATAGTCTAGTCTATAGTCTAGTCTAGTCTATAGTCTAGTCTATAGTCTAGTCTATAGTCTAGTCTATAGTCTAGTCTATAGTCTAGTCTATAGTCTAGTCTATAGTCTAGTCTATAGTCTAGTCTATAGTCTAGTCTATAGTCTAGTCTATAGTCTAGTCTATAGTCTAGTCTATAGTCTAGTCTATAGTCTAGTCTATATTCTAGTCTATAGTCTAGTCTATAGTCTAGTCTATAGTCTAGTCTATAGTAGTCTATAGTCTAGTCTATATTCTAGTCTATAGTCTAGTCTATAGTCTAGTCTATAGTCTAGTCTATAGTCTAGTCTATAGTCTAGTCTATAGTCTAGTCTATAGTCTAGTATATAGTCTAGTCTATAGTCTAGTCTAGAGTCTAGTGTATAGTCTAGTGTATAGTCTAGTGTATAGTCTAGTGTATAGTCTAGTGTATAGTCTGGTCTATAGTCTGGTCTATAGTCTAGTCTATAGTCTAGTCTATAGTCTAGTCTATAGTCTAGTGTATAGTCTAGTGTATAGTCTAGTCTATAGTCTAGTCTATAGTCTAGTCTATAGTCTAGTGTATAGTCTAGTCTATAGTCTAGTCTAAGTCTAGTCCTATAGGTCTAGTATATAGTCTAGTCTATAGTCTAGTCTATAGTAGTCTATAGTCTAGTCTATAGTCTAGTCTATAGTCTAGTCTATAGTCTAGTCTATAGTCTAGTCTATAGTCTAGTCTATAGTCTAGTCTATAGTCTAGTCTATAGTCTAGTCTATAGTCTAGTCTATAGTCTAGTCTATAGTCTAGTCTATAGTCTAGTCTATAGTCTAGTCTATAGTCTAGTCTATAGTCTAGTCTATAGTCTAGTCTATAGTCTAGTCTATAGTCTAGTCTATAGTCTAGTCTATAGTCTAGTCTATAGTCTAGTCTATAGTCTAGTCTATAGTCTAGTCTATAGTCTAGTCTATAGTCTAGTCTAGTCTAGTCTAGTCTATAGTCTAGTCTATAGTCTAGTCTATAGTCTAGTCTATAGTCTAGTCTATAGTCTAGTCTATAGTCTAGTCTATAATAATTGTATCCATTCTTCATAAACCTCCATACACCTTAATAAACCAATAACACCTCAAAACACAGAGTAGAGTAAATTGGTTACAAAAAAATGGTGATGGACAATGGCCGTTTAAGGAAATTTACTTAACCAAGGCAAGGTTGTTTTAAGCCGAACAAGAGAAAAGAGACATATGTGGACCATTCATGCCATCATATGGATGATGGTGGACTTTTTCCTTAACCTTTTTTTTAAGCTGTATTTTTTTAATAGTTATTGCGTCAGCATAATAACCACAATATTGGACAAGTACTTTGGTCATTTACTATAACAATAATATAATAACAATAATGGAAAAAAAGTTAAAACTAACAACAATAACTAGGAATATTTCGAAGTAGAGACATTGTCCGGACATTATAGACACACGTTGTGGGGCAATAAGGCCAGTTTTTTACTTATTTTACTTGTATTGGAATGTGCATATGTATGTATATTTACATATACAAAGTATGAGTGTTTTACATATATAGTTCTCTGTGCATTGTACCAGGTAAACATGGGTACAATGGTACTATTTTTATGAACTATGCCGATCGTACCAATATAATTCGCTAATAGTTATATGTTTTCCAATTAAAGAATTATTTTTACAAAAGAAATTCTAAGAAATATTTCCAAAAATTTCCATCGAAATAAAGACTTGGTTTAGGAGAGAACATGTTGCTTTACTGAGAATAGTTCCAAACTAATATCATTTTAGTTATATATTGCTTTTATGAGCTATAAATAAAATTACATTTATATATGGAAAAGCTTTAGTACAGGATTTAACGGTTTCAAAATCAATATATGTACTTCCACTTCCGTTGGTACAATTTTGCATTACGCATCCCTGATATAACAAGTATATGAAATGAAACAATTTGAATGTTTGAAATTTTTGCTCATACATATGTTCGAATATGTATGTTAGTTCGAACGTAAGTTTTTCATTTTTTTAAAGTTAATCTAAACCGCAAAAACACTTAAAAACGTTTGTGCCTTTTTTTCTCTTTGCCATCTACTACACATCCAATTGTATAGAGATATTTTTTGTTTCTTTCGAAAAAAAGACCACATTGCCAAGAAGAAAAAAATAGAAAACCAAAAAAAAAAGTATTATTGATAGATTGCAAGTTGTTGGCCGTTGATTTCCGTCGTGACCTGCGTTATGCAAAATGTGAAAATTCACCTTAAACATTACAGAAACGGAGGAGAGAAAGAGAGAAAAAAAAATTACTAAAGTTTTTCTTTTCAAAAATAAATAAATGAAAAGTTAAATGGTTAAGTCACAAACTACCACACAGACCTTACCAAATACTATATATACTAACGATCTATGCAACAAATGTAAACGAAGGCGAAAAAAATAATAATATCTTAAAATGCGGCATTATACTTTTATCTGGACACACAAAAAAAAAATAATACAATGAAAAGAAACTAAAATAAAATCTGACAAAATTCTCAATGAATCAATTAATTTTGGATAATTGATCACCGCCCACGGTAAATATTTGAATAAAGAAAATATTGAAAATTTAAACGAACAAATGTTACATTGTTGTAGAGGCAATATTTAACGTTCACAGTAATGGATCATCATTAATGTTATTTAGAATAATTAAAAGTGGTAAATTTTGCATGTGGAGAAAGTAAGGGAAAATGTTGTAGTAAGGTTAACTATTGGTTCCATGAATTAACGTATAATTACTCAACGACAGTTTATGATCGTCCTTCATCATTAATCCAATAAGCATTCTGCTCAAAACTAAAACGGTAAACAGAGGGTTTGAGTGATCACATTTTAAGTAATTCTACTCCAAAAGCTTAACATTCATAAAAAGCTGCTCAAACCATCAGCTGCTTAAAACATTAAGATCTCAGTTCATTCGATAACAAAGCTGTGGTTTTTTTATTGATTAATAACTTTATGGATCTAGTCGGTTTTGAATTAATGCCTGTTATCTTAAATAGAGTAAAATTTTTGAGAAGTTTATATTTAAAATCAGTTTATTGCTAGTTTTTTGAAGCTTATTTTTCAAGATACCGCAATTTGGTATCTTGATACAAATTTCTTCAACTACCTGAACCCACATATAACTTCCGGCGGTGATTGATAATTTTGAGGATCTGTTTGAACCCACATATAAGTTCCCAGTGATTGATAACTTAGAGGATTTATGCGGTTTGAATTGAATGTCTGCAGGTCTTATATTGAGTCCAATTTTTTAAAGTTACAATGAGAAGAACATTACACCAATTGTTCCATTCAGTTTATTGCTATCTCAACCCACATATAACTCCTTAGTGCTGAAGAAATCACATAATTTCCCTATTATTTCCGAGAGGATCCGAATAAAAGATTGACAAAAAGTCCCTCCTATTGGTCGAATAATCAGTTCGTTAGTTACTATACCAGATCCTATTCTATTTTTATTCACTACGTAAGTGTGCGATTTTCCTGCTTGAGACCTGATGTAGTTCTAGAGATATTCTAACAGCTGGGGCAATTTGACTGAAATTTTCTGGGCTGAGGCATTCTG